>NW_026850622.1:0-196246 GCF_030913465.1 Colletotrichum navitas | reverse complement strand
TTCTAGGCAGTAGTAATAAATTATTATATTTTAATAGTACTAGGCTACACTATAGAGCTCCTAAGGGACCTATTAAAGAAAACATTAGTGTTTAGTAAAGGCTTACTAATAGAAGGATAACTTACTATAGAACACTTCTTTTTATTAACTTAGTAAAGAATATACTTAGTAATATAATAGCTAGTAATATAGACAAGGCTAGTAATATTATAATATATACTAGAAAAGTAATAGATATAAGGAGTACTACCTTTTAGATCCTTAAAACCCTTGTAAAGATTATACTTTATCTTAATAACTATCTATATATAAGAAATAACTAATATCTTAGGCAATTAGTTAGTAAAGGCTTAGTAAAAAAAAAGGGAATATAAATAAGAAAATAAAGTTAAAGATAAAAAAAATAAAGCTTATAAGATATTATAATAATAAAAAATTATAGATTTATAATAATAAAAATTTACTAAAGGGTTACTAAGCAAAAGAAAAGGAAGAGAAAAAGTAAACAAAAGACTAGCAGAAGAAAACTTTTTACTTAGGCAACCACTAGATAAAAAGAAAATAAGCTAGGCAACTAGCTATATTATATTTACCTCTATATAACTATTTTATCTAGTAAATTATAACTTAGTAACTATTTACTAACGCGTTACTAAATAAAAACATAAAGTACACTTAACTAAATAATAATAACAAGGTTACTATATTTTAAAATAATAAGGCCTTTTAGCAGAAGTAATAAAAAAAGGTCTATAAGGTTATTCTAAACAAAGAAGAGGATATAACTATATATTATTATTATTTCTTTAAAGGATATTATATAACAACTTTAGGACAAAGTCTAAAGGGGAGAAGAGTAATTATAATAGGATTTATAGCAATAGCTATAGGTCTTAGCAATATATCACTAAGCCTCTAGCGCCCTACCTTACCATCTAGTTTTTTAGTAGTAGAGCCCCTATTATCTAGGCTTTACAAGCTTAAGTCTTATAATACACTAATACCTACTATTAAGCCCTACCTAGTTAAGTGCCTATAGCTATTATTTTATAATTATATAAAGTAAAGAGGTACTAGTAGTCTTCTAAATAGACGTCTACATCTATAATAGGAACTTTAGGTCTCTGTCTAATAGTATAATTTTTAGAAATCCCTAGTTAGTAGTTATTAAGGCGTTAGCTAAGATATTTCCCTATTATATTACTAAGTATATAGTCTTGCCTAGAAGAAATATTATTTCCTTTAATAGCTTATTAACTATAATTATTATATAGTTATAGTTATTAAGTAAAGATCTTAGAAAGGCTATTATAAAGTTAATAGAAATTATATAGTATAAACATAGGGGAGGAAGTATAGGCTAAAGATTACTATAGGCCTTATATTATTATATTTAGTATATATAATATATAGGGCAGTATAATAGGTAGTAGTAAAGGGCCTTTAGACTATTATATATATAGAAAGGCTATAGATGTTCTAAGAGCTTACTATAGCTAAGATAGTTACTATTATAAATAGCTAAGAAAATATTTATAAAGTATAGTTAGGGAATATAGAGCTTATTAATATTACTATCTTATTTCTTCTAAATTAGACCTTTAGCTAGGTAGAATAGTAGGTTTACTTTATTAGTGTTGTCTAGTTTAGTGTTTTAATATAATATATTAGTAATATATTACTACACTAGGTCTATCTAGTAGCCTTGCTAAATCTTAGCTTAGAAGTTAAGGTGTATATAAACTATACTACCTATTAGTTTATTATTATCTAATAGTATATCTACTACTATAAGCGCTTAGGGTAGTTAAGGTATAGTCTCTAAGTGTAAGGTAATATTTATTAGTTAGTTATCTAGTAACTTATTAAGTATACCTAGCGTAGTTAGGTTAGTCCTATTATTAGCTTATAGTCTACTAAGAGTATTAAAGACAAGGTAGTCTTTTCCTAGCTTATATAATATCCTTAGCTTAAATTAACTAATGTATTCTATTACCTTTATAAGCTTTTTATTTACTATAGTGTATACTATAAAGTTAGTAATATTATTAACTTATTATAACTAAATGTCTATAATAGCCTTATAGTTAGTAAAGATAACTATAGGTTAAACTTAGGTGCTTTAAATCTAGTAATAACACTTTAAGATTATCTAAATATAGCCTATAACTTTAAGCTTTATTAACTAGTAGTGTTTTTTAGTATTACTAAAGGTTTATAATAGAAAAGTAATAGGTTAAATAGCGTTATATAGTAGGTATTACTTCTAGTCCTATTTAGTAAAGATAGTATCTTTAATATAAAAGACCTATACACTAATACTATCTACTAATATATTAAATTTAAGAAAAAGTTATTATTTAGTATTAAAGAAGGTAAGTACTATAGAAGTAGTTATTACTATCTTTAGCTACTTAAAGGTGTTAATTTCCTTTACTATTAGTAGTAGTATATTTACTAATTTTACCTATATATTATAGGCTCCCTTAGGTATTTTACTAGGTGTAGGCTTACTGTCTTTATTTTACTTCTAATAAGTATAAATTAGGAGTACTTTATACTCTTCTAGTAGTTAGGTAATAGTAGTATATTATAGGATATAGTAGTATAATAAGCTACTAAGACTAAGGAAGTGTTCTAATGCCTTTAGAGTCTTTAGGAACTTAATAGCCTTAATAGCTTTTAGCTTATTATCTAGTGTAGTAAGTCTAAAGGAGTTAACTAATTTACTAAGGACAACTGCAGTAGAGAATCTAACGTTAGACTTATTAGGCCCTAGTGTAATATTAGCCTTTAATAGTGCCTTAAATACTTCCTTAAGGTCTATAATATATTAGTTAATGCCTCCTTTTATAGCTATAACTATATTATTATAGTATAAGTCTACTATAGTATCCTTAAGTATAATGTCTATTTATTATTAAATATAGGAATTATAGTTCTTAAATCCTATAACTAGATATTAAAAAGTAAATTACCCTTTATAGGTAATAATAGTAAAAGCCTATTATAAGCTAGGGTGTACTTACTATTAGTAGTAGAATACTATTATATTAAAGGTAAAGATATATATTATATTAGTATACTTACTAATAATGTCTTCTTAGGTCTTTATAAGGTATACGTTAATAATAATAGCTATATTTAGTAGTTAGACATTAATAACTATTTATCCTTTCTTTTTATTATTATTATCTTAGTTATTTTTTTTTACTATTATAGTTATCTACTAAGGTTTTTTTACTTATTAAGACTTCTTTTTTTACTATATGTCTATTAGCTATCTCTAGACTATAAAAACTAGGTATACTACTAGCACTTAATATTTAGTGCAGTAGAGTTTATTACTAAGCTTATTAAAAGTATATTTAATAACTTCTTTTTCTTTTAGGCTAATAAGGTAGATCTTGTATTATTAGGGCAGTAGCTTATACTAGTTAGGTTTAAAGTGTACTTATATCTATTAGTCTTTTAGAATATTAGTAAAGCTATTATTATAAAAAATATAAGTGTAGTAGTCTAATAGCTATAATAATCTATTAGCGTTAAGTTAGTAATTATAAATCTTAATACTAGTAGTGTAAGTAATAGTTAGGACCTGTTTTTAGTTATTAATTAGTATAGCCTAGATAAGTTAAGCTTCTAGTTATAATAGTTCCTTTAAAGTAAGCTTTATAGTGTCTAGGTGTTACTAGCTATTAACTAGCTATACCTATGCTAATAGGTTAATAAAGACTAAGTAACTAAGAAGTTAGTGTTATTAAATAGTCTATAGTTTATTTATATAGTTAAATATAGTAATATACTATAGACTAGTGTTAACTAACAGTATATATATAGCTACTAGGAGATTAGTAGGTTTAAAGAGTAAGTCCTAGTATATATTCTATATAGTGTACTATACTTAGATGTTAGTTATAAAGTAAGGTAGTATAGTTACCTACTGTTAAGCTATAACTTTAGCTTAATATCTTATATTATTACACTATACTACTATAGGTATCTTTATATTACATAAGGTAATAATAGTGTGCCTTTTACTATTATAGATATTAAATTATTTAGGGCCTAAGTAGTCTATACTAACAAGTATATTTACTACTAGACTATCTACTATAGCTATCTCTCTAGTAAATATTACTATTACTAGCTAGCTATTAGTTAGTTAGTAGCCTTAGAAGTAGAGGTCTATAACTATATAGTCTTAAGTAGTGTATATATTATTACCTATACCTTAGACATTAAAGGGAACTAAGCGTATATATATTTATAGTATAAGGTAGTAAGTAAAGAGAAATTTCCTATTAACTAATAAGGTTAAATATCCTATGTTAGTATAAACGTCTAGTTAAATATTATATTATTATAGGTTAAGTGTAATCTAGTAGCATAAGTAAGACTATAAGTAAAATCTAAAGCCTATACTAATCTATATAGATATATCTATATTAGACTTAACTATTACTAAGGGTAAGGCAGGTGTAGTTAAAGTTACTAGTTATACTAATATAGAGCTTAAGTTACTATAAAAAGTATAGAAGTCTTCCTTGTTCTATTAAGGTTAATACTATTAATATATATACTTATAAAGTTAGTTATTACTTAGAAAGCTTTTATAGTACTTATAATAGGTTTATCTTATTAATAGATGCGCTTAATAGAGGGCAAATATAGCTATAAACTAGGTGTTACTACCTTTAGCGCTGTTAATAAAAGTATAAAGGTTACTTAATTTAACCTAGTTATTATCTACTTTATTATAGACTCTCTAGTTATAGTCTTTATAGGCTATAGCATTAGGCTTATCTTCTTTATCTACAATAGAGGGTAATTTATATTATAGTCTATATTCTTTAGCTTAGGCTTCCTCTCTATAGTAAGCTATTATGTATAGCTATCTAGGTGCATTAGTAGGTAGTTACTATTATTTATTCTATTTTAGCCTTTAGTTATTAGGTACTAAAGGTACTAAGTTAGGCTACTGTTAGTTATTATAGTAACTATTATTATACTGTCCTTAATTCTAATTTTGTCTTTGTAGTTATCCTCTGTTAAATTAGTATAAGTTAGAAAACTTAGTAAATTAGTTAGGCTAACTTTATTATAGTTAGAATCTTATTAGTAGTTATAATAGTTATAGGCTATAGTTAAGAGGTTACTTTTAATTATTATACCTATTACTATTATAGTAATTATTATTATAGCTAGTAGGACACTAATTATATTAGTTAGTTAGTCTTAGATTCTAGGATAACGTAAATAGCTATAAAAAACGTCCTACAGGGGCTACTTATGTCTTGCCTAAAGTTATCTAGTTCTAATGTACTATACGTTTATTAGCTAGTGTAGTTATAGTAGATTTATAGTCTTTAACTTCCTATAGGAAGCTATCTAGTGTAGTTATCTTGTTTAGTAGTAGGATAATAGTCTTAATAGCTTTATTAAATAACTTATAGATAGCTCTTAGTTAACTAAGTATATTTATAATACTATAAGCCTTAGTATTATATATTATTATCTAAGTGTATAATAGAATATCCTTGTGTTATTAATATTATATATACTATATAAGGCTATCTTTTATTATTTTATAGCTTTACTATAATAAGGTTAAAAGCGTTTAATTAACTTAGTATAGATAGTGTCTATTATAGTAGTATATAGTAGCTCTTAGTCTATGTCTATAATAATCTAGGTGTACTAAACTAGAGCTATACCTTATAGGTATATAGTCTATATATTATAAACTTAGTTATTTATCCTAGTAGTAGCTAGGTCCTTAGTCTATCTATAAAGGTATATATATTAGTATATATAGTTAACTTACTATTAGTAACTATTCTTAGTTAGGTAGGGTCTTTAGCTTCTAGATTAAAAAATCTAACGTAGTTAAGAGCTAAGTAAGATAATATAGCTACTCCTAGTAATATAGTAGGTAACTATCTAAAGGCGTTAGTAATTAGTGCTACTATATTAGTAATAATAGACTATCTTTAGTTTATAAAATCTTTATTAATATCTTTATAAGTGTTAGCTATAGCTATATTTAGTATAATAACTACTACTGCTACTAAAAGTAGTTAGTCTACTATAGTAAATAACTTTAGTGTCTTCTTTACTGCTTATAAAGAGGAGGCTTAGGTAGTTTAAGGTTACTTAACGTTAAAGGTATACTATTAAGTGTTATTTAGTGTAAAAGATAACTAAGATAAAGTAAATATAGCTCTCTAATATCTCTTGTTAAGGTGTCCCTTGTTAAAGTTAATAGGACCTATATATATATTACTGTCTATAGTAGTTAAGTCTTCTAAGGTATAAGGTATTAGTAACCTAGAGAAGTTAAGTCTACTAATGCCTATAGTAACTATAGATAGTTAGTTAGTTAACAGTAGTTCTACTACTAGCTTAGTAAGAGCTAGAGGGGTACTAGTGTTATTATTACTTTAAAGGTAAGTCCTTAAAGCTTATTACTACTACTATAGAAAGTATAAGAAGGCTTTAGCTATACTTAACTACTTAACTAAGTAGTTAGTGTTAAAGTAAGTAGGTTAATTAAGGTTCTCTAGAATTACCTTTAGTAGCTGCTAAGCTATAGCCTTATTATCTTTAGTAATAATAGATAGGTTTATAGTTTCTATAAAACATAGAAACTTAGCTATTTAACGCTATAAGTTGTTAATTAATATAGATAAATACAGAGGTATAGTAGGGGTTTAGTTAAGTAATAGAGTTTAATAGGGGTATAAGTAGTAGTAAAATAGAATAGGTAGTAGTTAAGGGGGTTATTAGGTTAACGTTAAGTTATGTTAAGTCAGGTTAACAAGGTAGGGAAAAGGGGTATAGTAGGTTATTTGCCTAGATTCTGGTTTCTCTGTTTGCCTCTGATTAGTGAGTTTAAAAAACTCTAGTAGGCCTAGATTTTTCCAGTTGTGCTACCAACTGTTATGGTATAGTGTGGTGTATATGTAGTTCATTGATTTATCTATCTATCTTGTGTGGTCTTGCTGCTTTATGTAGCAGCCAGTGGGCTGCTTATGTAACAAGGACGGACACACACACACCCGCCAGTCTCCGCGTGGTACCTAATCAATTAGTGGGCAGCTAGCTCCACTCCCTGCGTACCGGCAGACACACAGGAGCTGTAACAGGCCAACCAACAGCTGCTGTGGGTGCTGGGTGCTACGGAGGCTCGCTGAGGACACCTGTGAAAAGGTATCCGGATCCGTACACGTACACACGTACGAAGGGTCCCCTTGCTTGCATGCATCGAGTTGTCTACGGTGTATTACTCTTCATCTTCTTTCCAAACCATCTGCCCCGACTCGCCGACACATAAAGAACACACACAGACACACACACACGCAGCGCCAAGGGTCTGTCCCATTCGTTGCTCATCCTTTCTCCCTCCCTCTCTCATCCTCTCACCTACCGTCCAAACCGACTTGCACCACCGATAATGCACCGCCCTCCGATCCTTTGCATCGACTTCTGCGCATAGCTCTTTTGCTTCCTCACCTTACCCTGCCGTTCGTCAGAACACCTCGACTCGGTCCATGGTCACAGGGCAATCCCAATCGTCCATAGATCGGCAACATGTTCCAGGTTCGTCTATGCTCCCCCAAACCCTCGTTCATTGGACCCAGTGCAAACCTTGCGCGCAATCTCCCTCCGCTTATTACCCGTCGTCGCTCGCTCTCTGCATGTCTCCCTCCTGCATCACCCGCCGAGGCTAACAACCGACGCGTGTCCAACAGAGGCTCAAGGGCGCCATCGATCGGACCATTGCCGAGGAACAGGCTCGCCAGGAGCAGGCACGACAACGAATCGAACCCGGAGGCGCCACCCCGCGCAGATCCGAATCCACCTCTCGGACCAACAACCAGTCACCCGCGAGACAGTCGTCGTCCGCGAGACGCCCCAAGAAGGCTGGCGCTGACGCCCTCAAAGACGACACCGCCGCCAGCCCCTCCAACACCGACCCGGCCGTCTTCGAAGCCGCCTTCGCCCTCGACGACAGCGAGGAACCCAGCCGCGCCGGAACCCCCAAGCCCGCGGCCGACGCCATGGACAAGGGCGACGAGAAGCCCAAGGATGAGGCCGAAGAGGGCCAGAACGGCAACGCCGACAAGGATAATGACAAGGACAAGGATTCCGAGGGTGCCCCCGCCGCCGCCGCCGCCGCCGCTGCTGCCGGCGCTGACGCCGCCCCTACAGCTGCAGCTGCGGCGCCGGAACTGTCCCCCGAGATCCGCACGAAGCTCCGCAAGCTGGAGAAGCTGGAAAAGACGTATCCCGGTGCGTGTCCTCCCCTCCCCCGTCTACAGGTCCAGCCGGAAGAAAGGCACGGACGGTGCTAACCATTCTGCAGAGCTCCTCCGGTCATACCGAATCGCCCACACCCGCGCCACATCCATCGAGCCCTTCGAGCGCGTGCTCAAGGAACACACCAGCGTCGGCTCGATCCGCGAACCCGAGGGTCTGGTCGAGTATCTCAACTCCCTCAAGCAGAAGGAGCAGATGATCATGGACGAGTACAAGCGGGTCTCGATCGAGAAGGACGACTTCAAGAAGAAGTTCGAAGCCGCCGAGAAGGACGTCGAGAAGTTCAAGAAGGAGGTCGACGAGCTCAGGGCGGCGCAGTCCGCCGCCCCGGCCGCCCACGACAAGCCCGACGAGGCCAAGGAGCAGGTCGACGCCGCGACCAGCACCAAGGACGACGCCGCCGTCAAGTCGCCTCTGCAGCAGGCCCTGGGCATCTTCTCGCCCAAGCAAAAGGCGCAGGAGCCTGACGGTGCCAAGCCCGACGAGTCCGGGGGCGACTTCTTCTCCTACGACGAGGAGGCCCCCAAGTACGAGGCCGACATGGCCGCCAAGGACGACGAGATTGAGAAGCTCAAGGCCGAGATCGGCTCGCTCAAGGCCGACCTCGCCTCCGCCCAGGACTCCAGCGCCGACCTTACCGAGAGGTTCGACAAGGTGACAAAGGAGGCCGGCGAACTGCGCGACATTGCTGCCGTCAAGACATCCCTTGAGACGCAGCTGGAAGCCAGGAACAAAGAAATCAAGTCGCTCACAGAGCGTCTGGAGACATCACAGAAGCAGCTCAAGGAAGTGGAGGCCAAGCTCAAGGGCGAGGTCGAATCCGCCAAGAAGGACGCCAAGGCGGTCCAGTCGAAGCTCAACGAGTCCAACGCCCGTGCAGATAGGGAAGAGGCGCGTGCCAAGGAGGCCGTCGCCGCCAAGACCGAGGTCGAGAAGAAGATCGAGACCCTGAACGGGCAGATTGAGAACATCAAGAAGGCAAAGGCCGAGCA
Source organism: Colletotrichum navitas (assembly GCF_030913465.1). Classification (NCBI taxonomy): domain Eukaryota; kingdom Fungi; phylum Ascomycota; class Sordariomycetes; order Glomerellales; family Glomerellaceae; genus Colletotrichum; species Colletotrichum navitas. Next base: position 186,932 of record NW_026850622.1, on the reverse strand, counting down.
CGAGAAGAACATTGCCGAGCTCACCAAGCAGCTGGAGAAGCAGCAGGCCGCCGAAGCCGCCCCGCCGGCCACCCCCACGACCCCGGGCCCTACTACAGATACCTCTTTCCCGGGCATGAGCAAGAACGCCAAGAAGAACAACAACAAGAAGAAGAAGAAGGCCGGCGCGGCTGCGGCAGCGGCAGCAACTGCGGCTGCTGCTACTACTACTACAACATCCGCGACGACCGCCGGCACGGCCACGCCTCCGGCGACCGAGGAAGCAAAGGAATCCGATACGGAGGCCCTGGAGGCAGAGATTACACGCCTCAAGGAGGAAGTCACAACCAAGGATTCTCAGATTGAGAGGCTGACGAAGCAGCGCAAGACGGAGGAGGATCTCCGCGAGGAGATCGAGACGCTGCGCGACGAAGTCACCGAGATCGGCCAGGAACACGTGGTGGCCAAGGAGAAGATCAAGAACCTCGAGGCGGAGAAGAAGGCGCTCGAGGCGCGGATTGCGGAGCTCGAGAAGGAGCTCGGGTCGTCGACCGACGACGCCAAGGCCAAGGAGAAGCTGCAGAGCGAGTTCGACAAGCTGCAGAGCGAGTACGACGACCTCAAGAGCAAGTCGTCGACGCTGCAGTCGGACCTGGGCGCCGCCGAGCAGCTGGCGCAGACTCGGTTCAAGGACCTCACGGAGCTGCGCGAGGTGCTCCAGAGGGCGCAGCCCGAGCTCAAGGCGCTGCGCCAGGACTCGGCCGCCCTCAAGACGGCCAAGGAGGAGCTCGCCGCCAAGAACACGGAGCTCCGCAACCTGGAGAAGAAGGAGAGGGACCTCAAGTCGGACGTTGCCAGGGTGCAGCGGCTGGCGACGGACCGCGAGACGGAGATCAAGTCGCTCCGCGAGAAGCTGACGGGCGAGACGAACAACCGGCTGCGGCTGGAAGATGCGCAGCGGGTGTCGGCGCGCGACCTGCGGCGGTCGGAAGCGGAAAAGGTGGAGATCAGCGCGCGGGAGGAGAAGACGGCGCGGGAGCTGCAGAAGGTGCAGGAGGAGGCCAACAAGCTGCGGCCCCGGGTGCAGGAGCTCGAGGAGCAGGTGGAGAAGCTCGAGAAGGAGAAGAAGTCGCTGCAGGAGGAGGCGGACCTCAAGACGCAGCAGTACGCCAACGCGCAGGGCCTGCTCGGCAGCATGCGCGACCAGACGGGCGAGCTGACGATCCAGCTCAAGGAGGCGCGGGCGCAGTCGGAGTCGCTCGAGGAGGAGCTCGCCGAGATCCAGAAGCACCTGTCGGAGCGGTCGCGCGAGGCGGAGAGGATGCGGGGGCTGCTGGCGGACGTGGACGAGCGGGCGGACAGCAAGGTGCGGGAGATGCGGGCGCGGATGGAGGCGGCGATCGAGGAGCGGGACCGCATCGAGGACGAGTCGAGCACGCTGGCGCGGCGCAGGGCGCGGGAGACGGAGGAGCTGAAGCAGAAGGTGCGGGACCTCGAGCGGGAGGTCAAGACGCTGGCGGGGGCCAAGGAGGAGCTCGAGGGCAAGGAGCGGGAGTGGCGCAGGCGGCGGGAGGAGCTCGAGTCGGTGGAGGAGCGGGCGACGGCCGAGGTGGAGGAGATGCGCTCGGCGGTGTCGGACCTGCGGTCGGCGCTGGACGCGTCGGAGCAGCAGGTGCGGGAGGCGGAGCGGCAGAAGTCGGACCTGCGGCGGCTGCTGGAGGAGTCGAAGCAGCGGTTCGACAAGGTCAGCAAGGAGCTCAAGGCGGTGCAGGGCAAGCTGGGGGCGAGCGTGACGTCGGGCCGCAGCTCGGTGGACTCGAACCTGTCGGGGGGGCCGAACGGCGCGGCGTCCGGGGCGGCGGCGCCCGGGGCCTCCTCGGCGGACACCATGTACCTGAAGACCATCATGTTGCAGTTCCTGGAGCAGAAGGACAACAAGCTGCGGGAGCAGCTGGTGCCGGTGCTGGCGAGGATCTTGAAGTTTGACAAGTAAGTTCCGAGGGCGATGCGCGCGCGTGGTGGTGTCTCTTGGGCTGGGTGCTAACTCGAGGAACTAGGACGGACGAGCAGAAGTGGAAGAGTGCGATCCAGCACATTACCGTTCGATGAGGGCCGTGAGGACGGACGGGACGGGATGGGACGGGATGGTGTTTAGGGGATCGCCGTCCGAGGACCGGAGGGATGGACGGACGGATTGTATTAGTTTGTATGTATGTGCAAATACCACCCCTCAAGGATGGAACAGAGGCCCCTAGCTATAGGCGGACGGGTCTTGAGAATTGGTCTCGGTTCGCGCATTGGCAAACGGGGGAGAGGACGAATCGATGCATCGCGTGTGCGCACAAATAGGACTCATACTATTGCGCCTGTGTCTCGCGTTCGGGAGGTGATGATGATGTCGTGATGGTGTTGCTGGGAAAGGGAGGGTACGTACCGGCATCATCGGGAGGCTCCGCTTTAGCTTTCGGGGCCTCTGGGAGGGTCAAACAGGCGGGGCACACTCACTGCAGGTACGTACCTATGTACCCGGATGACTAAGATGCTTAGATAAGGGCAATCTGGCTGCAGCCCCGCCGACGGCCGGGGCGGATCTTTCGCTCCGCCGGTGGTGATTGGATTGCGGAAGCGTGTCGTCATCGGGCTTCACTGACCTCATCCGCCGGCTCACCTCATGGATACGTAAGTTTGCTCCTCAGTGAGATCCTCAGTGAGATCCTCAGTGAGAGTGAGATCTGAGACCCCCCCCCCCCGCGCAAAATGAACTAAGGTGCGTATGCATGTTCATTGTCCAAGTTGAGTTGGCTTAGGTACAATGATAATACGCTGTGATGAGACGACCCCTCCCCCTTGGATCTCGATGACGTCCCCCGTACGAGAATAAGAACCGCCTGGGCCCTCTCTCTGTGCATGATGAGTTCGGATTGCATCAGTTAGACCCCCCCCCCCCCCTCTGATTCCTGACTGACCTGTACGCCTCTTCCCCTCTTGCATAACCCATTGGACGCAGCTTTTTGCCCCGATTAGACGGACGGGCTATGAGATCATCAGTCCTTGGCCTCGCTGCGAGGAGCAGCAGCATGTGTTATAACTGCCGCCCTCTGCCCTCGACCTCGTCTCTCTTCGACAACATCACCACCACCACCACCTCCTCCTCCACTACCACCACCAGATTCCTGTCTTTACGCACAGCAATCCCATCTCCCCGAATCCTCCAATCCACCACACACCGCAACAACACCCCCGTCCGCGCCAGAATGTCGACCGGGCAAAAGACGTCGGGCCCCCAGGGCAACGACCTCTTCACGCGCGACCACCTCTTCGACCTGACCGGCAAGGTCGCCCTCGTCACCGGCGGGGCCACCGGCATCGGCCTCATGGCCACGCAGGCGCTCGCGGCCAACGGCGCCCGCGTCTACATCGTCTCGCGCAACCAGGACAAGCTCGACAACGCCACCGAGACCTACAGCCAGAACGTCGCCGGGGAGATCATCCCGCTGCAGGCCGACGTGACGAGCAAGGCCGACATCGACCGGCTCTTCGGCGAGATCGAGTCGCGCGAGGGCGGGCTCCTCGACGTGCTCGTCAACAACGCCGGCGTGTCCTCGGGGCCCGTCGAGGTCGAGAGCTCGGGCGCCGACGACATGGCCTCGGCCCTCTTCCGCTCCGACTCGTCCACGTTCGACGACTGGACGTCGACGTACCGCACCAACGTCGCCGCGCTCTTCTACGTCGCCGCGCGCGCGCTGCCGCTGCTGCAGAAGTCGAGCGACGCGCGGCCCGGCTGGTCCGGCACCATGATCAACATCAGCAGCATCAGCGGCATGATCAAGAAGTCGCAGCACCACTTCTCCTACAACGCCTCCAAGGCCGCCGCCATCCACGTCAACCGCATGCTGGCCGAGGAGGTCGCCGCCAACGGGCTCAAGGTGCGCGTCAACAGCATCGCCCCCGGCGTCTTCCCGAGCGAGATGACCACCAAGGAGCCGGCCGACGAGGAGCAGAAGAGCGCCATCCCGAAGAGCAAGTACGCCGACAAGGTGCCCGCGGGGAGGCCCGGCAAGGACGAGGACATGGCCGCGACGGTGCTGTTCTTCGCGTGCAACCAGTACCTCAACGGCCAGACGCTCGCTGTGGACGGCGGGTATACGCTCGCTGCTGGGTTGTAAGGGGGGGGCGGGCTTTTGTATTCCGAGATGGGGGGAAGTGTCCCAGGCAAAACTCGTAATAGAAGAGCCAAAAAAAAAAAAAATTGGGTTAAAAACACATGATGCTTCGTATGTTCATCGTGACTCCAAGTCGATCCCGTTGCTCACGGACTTTTCACATACGTATTAACCCGTACAAGAAGCCGGCTTCGCTGGGTGAGCTGCTCCCTCGAAGACGACAACTTGGGAGAACTGGATCGAGTTGGGCCGCTTCATTCACGTGAGCACCCAACGCAACATGACCACATCCGATCTAACAAGAAAACCGACAGGAATGGGATATTGGTGTGCGCCTACACCAATGACATCTGGGCAGATGCCGCAGAAGGGCCGTGTCCCCATACCCGTGGCAGCATGGCTGTCTAACCTCGCACTGCAGAGAGCCGCGCTGGATGATGACCGGAGGCGGATATTGGGAAGATGATGCTCAGAGCGTGTTATAGAGGCCATACTAAGTCCCTGTCTAATCCGACGGCTTGGAAAATAAAACGACCCGACTACGATTTCCTGATTATTTGCTTGAGCGGACCACTCAAGAAGAGTATCAGAGTATAGTGAAAGAGTTAATGCGATTGTTATTGGTGCACCTCCGGGCACATATCTCGATAGAGGTGCGGTGGTGGGATGCATTGTTTCTCCGGGGACCTCTGCAACTCACACGCCCGCCTCGGTTAGAATCGTTACTCTACGAGCGCGCGGCTGGCCCGGCATGAATCTGCAAGACTCGTCAATCAACCCATGCTCTCTACACCCCAACGGCTCTTCTCAACAACCAAGTCTCTATTACTCATCGAGGCTGTAGCACGGTAGTCAGCATACACATCGAGCGCACTCCACACGGGCGGGCGTGACTTACATGTCCCTCGCCTCGATTCCCGGGGCGGCGCCCCGCTCGCTCGCGGGCTCGATCATGATGTAGTTCTCGATGACGGCGGTCCCCGCGCGGAGCGCCGCCACCTGCTCCGGGCTGCAGGTGCTCGTGTCGAGCACGTAGCAAAAGTCCTCGTACTGGGGCGGCGCCTCGCTCCTGATGCCGAACGTGTCGGCGGGCCCCTGCGTGCTGTACGTCTGGTTCCGGGCCGTGTCGACGCTCCCGGTGGCGATGTCCCTGTTGGACAGGGCGCGGTTGAAGACGCGGTACGCCGACTCGGGCTGGTAGGCCGGGACGGCGTGCCCGGCCTGGTACACCCGGATGTAGGACAGGTTCCCGTACTGCCGGACCCGGCCGCCCTCGTGGGTGCAGTTCGTCTGGAGGGGCGCGTAGCCCGCGGCGGCGAAGTTCTTCTGGCCGGCCCAGGGGATCGCGAGCGCGACGTCCTCGCCGCCGATCCAGTTGCACGCGAAGTCGCGGTCGCCGTACATGAGCGCGACTTTGACGCCGCCGTGCAGCAGGCGGGCGAGGTCTTCGAGCCAGCCGGGGCGCGGGTAGTCGCCGATGCCGCGGAAGGCGGCCGCCGACGCGCCCGAGCTGCCCGTCCAGTTCAGCGGCACGCCGAGGGCGGCCTGCACGTGCGGCCGGTTGAGGAAGCCGGCCGAGAACGGCGGCGGGAACGGGGTCGGGTCGACCTGGGTGACGTCGTAGTAGTCGCGGCCGGACACGTCGAGGTACGGGTCGCGGACGTGCCGCGTGCAGTACGACTCGGCCGCCTGGCAGATGCCGTTCACCGTGGCGTTGGCGCCCGTGTTCTCCCGGTCGTAGACCGCCGAGACCCTGCGGCAGTCGTCGATCTGGTCGCGGCACCCGCCCGCCCTGCCGTAGGCGTCGACCATGCCCCGGTACACCGTCTCGTTGACCGCCGCGACGCCGTACGTGTTGTTGAAGGCCATGCGCGGGTACGACGGCCACTGGACCTGCCGGTCGACGCACCCGTTGACGATGAGGAGGGTGTCGAGCTTGAGGATGTGCCTCTCGCCCGCGGTGCCGTTCCAGGTGCCGTTCCTGATCTTCTCGTTCTGCTCCTGGAAGTAGGCCGCGAACGCGGGGCCGTACCGGCCGCCGTACGACTGCGTCGCGATGCTGATGCGGCCGTCGCTGGGGTGGTAGCCGGGGAACTCCTGGAACCAGACCTGGGAGAAGTGCCACAGCGCGATGGCGGCGTTGCGGCTCCCCCAGCTCGTGGCGTTCCTGTTCCCGCTCGGCAGGGTCCCCGTCCTGAGGGTCGCGTTCTGCGGCGGCACGGGGCTGGACGCGTTGAGCGTCTGGGTGCCTCCGAAGAGGTCGACGGTGACGTTGCGCAGCGAGTCGTACGAGAAGCCAACTTGGACCGGCTGGTCGATGTACAACATGTTGACTGGGAGAAGTGTGAGCGGCGGAGGATCGCCGTGTCAAAGAGCGCTCCTTTCCTTACCTTTGTTGTTCCAAGACCACTCGCTCGGCCGGGTCGAGTTGGAGTCTTTGTTGATGTAGCACGGGCCGTTCTCGTTGAAGATGCCGGGCATCGACGAACTGCCGGGCCCGCCATTCATCCAGATGGACAGGGGGGCGTTCTGGGCGTCTTCTTTGGCCTCGAAGAACCAGAAGAAAGTATTGATCTCGTAGTCTTGCGCCTGGCCGACGCCTTCGAGGGTCCCGGCCGGGAGCTTGATGTACCCGGCGTAGGACTTGACGCCCTTGGCCTCTTCACACAGACCGGGCTGGCGGCGTTGTCAGACCCTTTCGCGCCCGCTTGTGGCTTCGGACAGGGAAACACGTACCTCTTTGTAACTGATCTCGATCCCTTGACCGAACTTGGATCGCAGCACCGTGAGTCCTTCGGGCCTCGGGGGAAACTGGGCCACCGAGGAGCGGAGAAGCGTGCCGGCGAGGGCGAGGATGGACAGCCGAGACTTCATCTTGGCGCGTCCGCAGAAGAGATTGACAAGCAGGAGGGGCCACAGAGAGGATAGCAACCTCGATAACGTTCAGTCGGCAATGGTGAGCTACATTATATTTACCCATTGTCAACTCTTCCCCGCTCCCTCTCCCGTCAGCACCTTCCTACTTGGGCACGTCAATCGCCAGTGAATCACCATCGTCTCGTCGTATGCCGAGCGAGTCGCACTGCCAAGAGAGTCTTATCTGGTTTGCAGAAGCCGTATCGGCTGCGGAGGAAAGGTACAGGGGCTGGGGGGGGGGGGGGGGGGGGGGTGCGGGGTCGACGAAAAGGTCGGACGAGGGCCAAGACTCGGCTGGAGAAGCCTACACTACCCGTGTCACGACCCCCCATCTGAGCGAAGTGATGCTTGCGAAAGCCAAATAACGATGGACGAAAGGGGTTGGGTTGGGTTGTGATACGGGTCTCCGTCGGAACGACGCGATGCTTTGGCGAATCAAAGAGGCGAGGCGAGGATTCCGCTCCTAATGTATCATCCGTTGAGGGCCAAAGGTAATCCCCCCCCCCCCCCAACAGCTATTTTAGTCGCAGTCGAGGGCCAGAAGTCGGCTTTTTTTGTACGTCAGCCCACGCGGTGACGGATTCGTGGATTCGGTGACTTGACACTCTGCAGTTTGGCGGATTGCATTCTCTTGGGGTTTCTTGTCCCCTTTTTCCACTGCCTCCATGCTGAAAGAGAGCCTGGAAAATGGACCTGACTGATGGACCGTAATGTCTGACGACTACCGAGCATGCAGCGGCATATTTATGTCAGGAGCGGGAGCTCACTCCGCGCCGGAAACGACCCCATTCGGCCGTTTTGGTGGGTCGCGACCGGAATACCCGGACCGGACCGGGTGGGGACGGCGGTTCTCCGTTACGATATATGCGGACCCGTTGGTTAGGCGGATTACGGCCAGGGCTTGGTTTGCCTCCACAGCCAGCCGGGCCATCATCTCGGAGCTTGGCCCTGTTCCCAAGCCACATCTTGCGAATAAACTCCGACTGTGCGCCGCAGACGATCGCCCGTCCCGTTGCACGCAAGGAGATTGGCTTCCGATTGCGACGTCAGCGGGAGGATGACGCCGTCGAATCGTGTTTCAGTCTTCCCCGCAAAGCCGCAACACAACGCGGCACGACGCCTTCTCAGGGCCGAATGGCAAAAGTGAGCAAGGCCTATTGCAGCCATTGAGAGCTCAAGAACAGCTGCTTGGTTCGCGTGCTCGGTGCAGCTAGGAGGTTGTCTGACAAATGCAATTCCCATGATGATACTTTCTCATTGGCTCACCTGACGAGTGCCACGACGTTTATACAAGGCCCTTACCACGGGATAGGCCTCCGAGCCATTTCGTCATTTGATGCTCTCCACCTACGAACGTTCGAATGAAGCTTAGGGCGTCGTCTCGTGCCCGCTTCTCATCTGACCCGGCCAGTGATAAAAGCGGTTAAATTCCCATTTAAATCCCATTCAACGTGGGAAATTAAATGAAATCATATTTCAAAGACTATAACCTGAGTACATACATACCATGGCAGCCGCTGCAGTTCAGCCACCATCACTTCCTGGTCCTCCGGGCCAGCCAGACATCGCATACACCCCTAATTACGAGAACTACTTGGCTCGGATAAAACGTCGTCAGGAGCAGGAGAGACTCAACAAGACAATTGCCAGATGGCTTCCCCCAGAACCTGGAGTCAAAGCTGGTCTGGGATGGCAAGACATTGGCTGAGCACTATGACTGGAACTGTGTTCTCACGGAGGACGATCAAAAAGAGATCGACGAGGCACTCAACCACTTCAAGTGTAGGTGAACTCCACATTCGCGTTACAAAATCGACGTATCAGTCACTCACTTAAAACTCAGCTTTGAAGAAGCCACTGGGCGAGATTAGCCAAGAGACTTTCCCTTTCCTCGGCACCAACACCACGATGCGCGAGGGCATGCTCGTGTCCTTTGACGTCCACAACATCGTCCTTTAGAAAGTCGAAACCGAAGAGGCCCAAGCCCTTGAAGTCATTGCCGATAGTACTATCGATTCCCTCGTCCAACGTCAGAAGACATTCGCCGCAAAGGGGGTTGCTGATACTCTAGACCCTTCCGGCACTCGCCCTGAAGGCACCGAAGAGGGTGGTGTTCCGGTCCACCCTGAGGGAGAGCCTGATGAGGATATCGTCAATCTTGGACGTGAACATGTCGAACACCTCATCCGTTCCGACCCCTACGGTGGATTGCTACACCTGTTCCGCATCGTGACAGAAGACTTGGATCTCCCTGGGCCCTATAACCTATTCTAACTTCTGAAATGGGTCTGTAGCAGATCGCCTATTCTGTCCCACCGGATCGGGGCGCCGGCGTACACCACGGAGAAGCAGGTCTTCCACACAGACGCGGGCGATGTGATTGCGCTCTTCGCCCTCGGCGAAGCCGCCGAAGGCGGCCAGAGTTTTCTGTCGAGCAGCTGGCACGTCTACAACGAGCTGGCAAGGACCAGGCCGGATCTGATGAGTAAGTCCTTTTTCGTCTGATGTGCATTGTAGGGATCTGGCTAAAACCTGGATTAGGTTCGGGAAGGACGGCAGGGCGTACAGCAGCAGAACCCTCCTGCACCATCAACCGGCAGCTGATGGCAAGTCCGAGCGCCTCATCATTCAATACGCTCGGCGAGTCTTCACCGGCTACTGGGGCCTGCCGCGGTCGGCCGACATCCCGACCATCGCGGAGGCGCAGGCCGAGGCCCTGGATGCCCTCCACTTTCTCGCCGAGAAGTCCGCCGCCTCCCTGGATTTTCACAAGGGCGATATCCAGTACGCCAACAACTTGAGCATCTTCCACGCCCGCGGGGGTTTTGTGAAGTTGAACTCTGACGATAAGCAGTAAGTGGCACATAACAACAGGCAAAGAGTACCCGAGTGCTGACTGTTTATACAAGGCCTCATCTGATCCGACTCTGGCTTCGAGACCCCCAGAACGCTTGGGAGACCCCCGAGGCGCTGAGAGACCGCTGGGATCGCGTCTACTCCGGCGTGACCCCGGAGAAGTCTGTTTTCCCCATTGAGCCCCAGATCCGCAGCGCAAGCCGAGGGGAGTCCAAGCCTGAGGAGGATATTACTAGTTCGGCATTCTGATGGACGGATCTTCCATCAGGTATCCTTTTGATACCCGGCTATTCATTTGTATACCTATCTAGACCACGCGTCTGGCCAAGACATACAATGCAAGAATTCTGCTTTACATCGTGCTATTCCAAAACCTTCCATCAATGTTGTGGTGCAAATAGACACTTGATTCGCAATCGCATAGTTCATGACTTGTTTTATCGTAAAGACGGGTTTATCGTGATATCTGAGTAGCCAAACCGCACATCAACCTCGGAGCTCAGGCCCTGGCCTGAACATCGTACTGTTGGTTCCACTGAACCCAATGACATCTTGCTAGGGTTGAATGACGTCGACGTGGGAAGTGGTAGAAGACCAGGTCAAGACAAGGGGGGTTCGAATCGGCAACCAACAATGACCATACCAGTTGCTCAACCGACCGCTTCCGTCAAACAAATGACTTGCGCGTAGCAAGAATGGCATCTAGACCGACAGCTGCCGAACTCATCATCCTGCGCAGGCGCGCCGTTACACTTAACTTGTCTTATCGCCACATCTCCTCAGTCATGTTATTGGAACTCCAGATTGCAAGCTGAGCACCCATTATGTCGTCTCTGTGACTGTTGGCATATGCCTTTGGGAATGATTCGTCACCTGAAGGCCCCACGTGGGTAATAGACCGCTTTTTCCAGGCAATCGCGATGTGTCTCCACGAGTTTATGTTGATCCCGACGCCGACAGAATCAAGGGATGCGTCCTTCATTACGCTTGTCAGACGACTGCTGAGCCAATGGAGCTGCACCGACTTGTCGTCACTGGATGGCATTGTCCAGAATGAGTCGCCTCTGGCTGGATTGTCAACGTCGTTGGTATCTTGGAGAGTGACTATAGAACGGACAGCCATCATCACGTCGGACATAGAGAAGTGTATAGCGACTCCAGAGGCCATCTTTTCGCAGCTGTGAGGGAATTGCAATCCCTCACTAACTGATGGGCTCGTGCCGTCGGAAATACGAGTTAGGATGAGACAAAACAGCCCCATAGGAAATTTTCTGATGCTTATGGGGATGAAAATCGGTCCAAGCATGTTAGGCACGTGTGAAGAGGGGGTCTGTGAGGTGGGCTTGGGACCAAACACGACGGGATCCCCCACGCGACGGCATGAGCTTGTTTATATGGTCCAGCCGTCCCATCTTGTTTCACAAGCTCGGTATCCGAGCAGGTTTCATGAATAATACTTGGCAGATGAAAATAGCATCATTGAGATTCCTTCCTTTTACTTCTTTTGCTCTCTCTTGATATCGGCTTGCGCGGGCCAAGCTCAGGTTCTCACGATGTCGGTCCTGAGACGGCCTTTGAATCGCCGGACTCACAATGTCAGTCCCGACGACACTTCGGGACGCGGGCCTGATGTCACGGATGGCAGTCTTCACTATGTCGTCGAGAAGGGCGGCAACAACTCTGGCCCCTCCTACCAGGAAGCCTCCGGGGCACCGGTCGAAACCAGCTCTCCTCTTGGATACGGCGTTGGTCCGATCACGATCATCTTTCTTAACATTGGCATGATGATCGGTACTGGAGTATACTCTACTCGTGAGCCGCATCCCCAGGTTTCGCAGTGTGCGTTGCTGATGAGGCCGGGCGCGAAGCTTCGTCCATCCTCAAGGGCACAGGGTCTGTGGGTCTCAGCATGGTCTACTGGGCTCTTGGTTTCCTGACCTCGATCGCCTCGTTTTCGGTATACCTCGAGTTCGCTTCGTACTTCCCCAACCGGTCTGGATCCGAAGTCGTCTACCTCGAGCAAGCTTGGCCGCGACCGAAATGGCTGTTCCCAACTGCCTTTGCTTTTCAGTCTGTTGCTCTATCGTTCAGCAGTGGCAATGCAATCAGTAATCCCTTCCATGCAGAAAAGACTGCTCGTGGCGAACACTGAGTTATCACAGTACTCTCGCAATACCTTTTCAGGGTAGCGGGTGTAGAACCTAGCCCATGGCAGCTTAAAGGTGTTGCTGTGGCTGGGTTCACAGTCGCCACTCTAGGTAAGCCTTCCATTTGAACGTGGTGTCAATGTCACCAACGCTAACATCAACTTGCCAGTTGTCGCACTCGATAATACCTTCGCCTACCGATTTTCCAATGGAATCGGCGTTGTCAAACTCGCTACATTGGTCTTCATCTCGATCACGGGTCTGGTGGTTCTCGGAGGACACACCAGGGTTCCCGAGCCGCATGCCAATTTCAAAAACCCGTTCGAAGGAGAGGCAACGGCGTACGGTCTGACGAATGCACTTTACAGAATCATATTTTCGTACTCGGGATACGAGAACGCTTTCAATGTGGTGAATGAAGTGAAGGTATGCTGAACCACGAAACCCAGACCTGGACCTTTCTTCTGTTTACCGGGGCTATACTGACTAGCTTCCCAGGATCCGGTTCGTCAAATTAGAAAGAACGGGTGGATCGCATTGTCAATTGTTACTGTACTCTACTTGTTGGCCAATATAGCCTACTTCGCTGCTGGTAAGCTGATGTGACTGAAATCCCTCTGGCCAAGACTCAAGTACTGACAGGCACACCTCAGTTCCAAAAGCAGATCTCGCCGCTGCCAAACAAATTGCTGCAAGCTTGTTCTTCGGGAATGTGTTCGGCTCCGGCCGGGCCGTCAGGGGTCTCAACTTCTTGATTGCCTTGAGTTCTTTCGGCAACCTCCTGACTGTCCTGATCGGATCTTCTCGCATGCTTCGGGAGTGTGGGAGGTACGAGTGCTCCGAGGTCAACACCCGGTGCCAGTTACTAATCAGACTTTACAGACAGGGAGTTCTGCCATATCCCAGATTTTGGGCCTCCACGAGGCCGTTCGGTACAACTCTGGGCCCGTATCTTGTTAAGTGGATGTTGACTGTCATCATGGTCGTCGCACCGCCCGCTGGTGATGCCTTTGACTTTAGTCAGTCACACCGTTGACAAATAATTATCCCCCATGCGCTAACCATGACCCAGTTGCTGATTTGAAAGTGTACCCGTCAGCCTTCTTCGGGTTCTTGATGTCGGCCGGCCTGTACGTAGTCCGATGGCGGCGCAAAAGTTTTAACCTGCCCCCGCCTGCTTTCAAAACGTGGGATGTTATCGTTATCTTCAATATCGCCAAGGATGTTTACCTCCTTGTCATGCCCTGGTATCCGCCTGACGGCGGTCCGTTTGCCGGCGACGTCAGCTTCTGGTACGCGACTTACGTTGTCGCTGGCATTGGGATGTGAGTGCTGATAATTTGGGGGCACCTCTCTCCTTGGCGTTCCCACAAGACTAACGTGAAGTACTAGCCTGGTGGGTTGTGGCGTCTACTATTGGCTCTGGATTTATGCTGTTCCCAAGCTGAAGGGATACGAAATTCGTCAGCAAGTCTTGGAGCTGGCGGATGGCGCACAGAGCCACAAGCTCGTCAAGGTGCCTTTTGCCGAGCTCGCCGAATGGGATGCAACCCATGATCAAGTGGGAAGGTCTTTGCAACAGACCCCTAGTGAACAACCTACGGAGGAGAAGAAGAAAGGTCCTTCTGTTTAATACAATGTGAGCTTCAGATAACTGCATTGTCAAGATGGGACAGCCTAGTTCGCAGTGTCCAACAGCAGAAGGACGGTACGCTATTTGTATCTTTGGCTACTAAAGGTCAGAGTTGGTGGGAGGAACCATTCATTTCCATTCTCTTGTTGAAAGGATTGCTTCTCGCCAGAAACCGACATTCAAAGTGTGAAACCCAATGACTACGACTCACTCAAGGTCTGTTCTTTGAACAGCGGCACACATGTTTTCCTTCATTCTTACATTAATACATGTAGTCATTTCCAATTCGGGAATCGAGTTTGAGAGTACACAGAACCAATGGTTCTGCATAACATGGCAATTTTTTACTAAGCGAACGAGTCCTCTCCCGGTTGACTCTCTTTTCAAGTTGGGCAAAAAATGCCCAGAGCCGTGCCGCTATCTTCTCTAGAATCGCCAACAGAAATTACATGGGGCCGAAGCAGTCCCATTAATTCATTTTAATCATCTTCCGCAGCCCAAAGAAATAGGACGTGTTCTTTGTGGTCCACTGACATGCGTCTAGACCCCGAGGAGGGTGGCGACGCAAGCGGCATTGTCAACAACATGTAATAATAAACTTTTGGACCTCTCGTCCAACCGTTGTTTTATTGGATGTTCTTTACGATGCGTACAGCAGGTCTTGAAATGTTTCCTGGTCGAGACTGGACTAAGGCATCGGCTCCTCGGTCGATAAGAAGCTGCAAACATCCAGCGTACCCCTTGCTTGCCGCAACATGGAGAGCAAACACACCCCAGCCAGCAAACCGTTTTCATTTAGCCGTAGATTTCCAGTGAGGAACTATGTTTTCTATGTAATTAGCAACCTGGATACAAACGGTGAACCGGCACAGTAGATTGCAACGCTCAGTTGGAGCATCCCGTCCGGACCTGTTGGGTTACCATCGACGCCTCCTCCCATACGGTCAATCACGGGTTTATGCATCATGATTCAAACTGATCGAGCGTAAATATGGATCGTACATGGCAAATATTATAAAACCTCTTTCGCAACACGGAGTTTGGTAGAGAGATACACGCACCTCACGTGGCGTAAGGAAGAATCTGGTGCAGAGGAAACTCCCATCATATAGACTGTACTGGGATCAACTTCAAATAGGCAAGGTGCTTCTCCAATCGCACCTAGGAACGTCCAGTACAAGGAGACAGTTCAATAAGTACCCGCTCGCTCACTATCAACATACGATGACACATTGCCCATATATCGTAGTGTACGTGACAAGTTGACTCCTCGCTCCAATCATGCCTCCCATCAGATGTTCCTCTACAGAGATTTACCATAACGAGGGAACCTCCACTGAACGACCCTTCGATACACATATCTTTGCTCTACTTATCCTTTAAAGACACTGAGAGTACCACTGGTTAGATACGGTACACTTGTAAGGGCTCTGTTTATACGTTAGCAACTAGTCAATGCATTGCGAGGAGGCTGCTCAAATACCTGGCAAACAGTTCCTCCGGTCCAGCCCTCGCCGCCACACTGTCCAAACTGAGGAACGGTGCCGCTACTAGGGGGAGGTGTGGACGGTGGAGTGGAGGGCGGGGTGCTGGGAGGAGTGCTGGGAGGAGTGCTGGGAGGAGAGCTTCCAGTAGGGTTCGTAAGAGTAAGCAGGCCAGGGCGGTAAGGCAGAAGACCATAATCGACTCCATTAGAGGAGGGCGAGCGTCCCTGGTAGAGAAGCTGGAGCTTGCAGGGATCAATGGTCATGGTCTGGTCGGCGCTGACGCGGATCAGCTCGCCGTGGCTGATATCGTTGGTCCAAGTAGCTCCGCTGTTGGCCTTGCCGGCGAAGGGGTTGCTCTCGCTACCAGCCTGGACAGTCCAGGCACCGCCAAGGCTGGTGGCCGTGAACGAACGGAAGTAGCGTCCCTGGGAACCGATCGCCTCGACGATCATGAGGTATCTTTGCTGGCCCTGCAGCGTGTACACCTGGACTGCCTCAAAGAGGTTGTTCTGGGTGTCGCTCAGAACGACTGTCGATGCCGAGCCAAAGTTGCCGGGGAAATTGCCAATAGGCATGCTCGCGCGGTAAATCTTGCCGTTATCGCCACAGAAGAACAGGTACATGGTAGTGCTGTCACCAATGACTGCCTGGTCGATCGGACCCGTGCCGGATCCCGAAATGGTGCCGGTAAACAGCGGTTGCACGGCTCCCCAGCCGTTCGCATTGGTGGGGTTCGTGGACGTCCGGTACGAGAACGCACCATTCCCTCCCCACTGGTAGGCGAGGACCCAGATGCTCTTCGGGGCGAAGTAGAAGAGCGACGGCGCAACAGTCCCGTAGCTCATTGTGTTCTGGGCGGCCGAGCCCAGTTGCGAGAAGCTGGAGACGAGACCAAAGTTCATCGAGCCCCAGGAGTCCCCGAAGTTGTGGGTTGTGGCATAGACGAGATGCTGGCCGTTGTACGGAGCGGTTGTGAAGTCCTTGAGCGAGACCCATCCGGACTTCGGAGTGGCCAGTACGCCGCTAGATGACCAGCGGTACGTCGAGGGAAGGCTACATTGCGCCACGGCAGCTCCCGCCGAAGCGAGGAGCGCGATGCCAGCCGACAGGAAGTCGGCGTTGGACTGAAAAAGTCTCATTGCGGTGAGTTGGCTCGGAGGGTACAATGATGAGTTGACAAGGGCTCGACGCTATCCGACTCCTTGGGCGAGCTCATATAGAAGACGATGATGGTCTTTATAAAGCCGATCCATGGTTCCACGGAGGCTCTTCTGTGCCTTGTAGGTTAAATTGCTCCGGTGACTTGTTGTTTGCACGAATGAGGTTTGCGAATTGCACGAATTGCGGCCGCGAAGCCTAAACGAACGCCTCGTATAGTCCGGGAGGCGCTCTGCGCAGATTCAAGCCAATCTATCGGTACAGAGCACGAGGTATCCCCCGCAGAAAGGCCATAGAAGAGCGACGGACGCATGGTCCCCGAAGAGTGCTTCCAAATTGAAAGCTGGGCGCAGGAAACTTGTGTAGTTTGCGTGGCCATCTCAGATGGCAGACTGTTTCTGCACCAATAAAAACCTGCCAGGCAAATGAACACCAACCCATGCTACCATAGGTTGTCACTCCAACTCCCAAGACCGATGGAGAAAGCGAGGGACTTTACCCAGGTGCCACTCAAATATCAGCTCAATTACCCGGTTCCGATAGGTAGAGGCCAGCCGCTCCACTCAGAAATTTACAGAGCATATTCTCGATGTCACGATGGTGCGTGGAGGCATCGCCACATAAATATTGAGTCACGGGCCTAGATTAATCCATCCATTCGACTGCCCCACACACAACAGCATGGACTTGCGCCAAACAAGTCTTGAAGTCAGGAGATTAATATAGCCGGCTACACGAAGACTTGGCAAAGGATCTATTGACCTCGCCCGTAGCGTTTCGTCGAATCGTTCACAGAAAGGCGTTTGATCAAACGAGGTTGTCTAAGACAACAGTGTTCGAGCCAGCACAGGCCATCGATTCCCTGTAGTTGCGCTTGAATCTTTACTCCACAGATCGTTTAGAGCCCGGCGGTAGAAGACACGAATGTTCAAGGGTAGCAAACCTTGTTTAGCTGCGCTAGCTAAATAAGGAGCGTGTATCTATTCTGACGAGCTGAAATACATTATCGAGAAGAAATGCTGCCGCGCGAATGGAAGCATGAGCTCTTGACATCGCTTTCCAGGCATCGAGGCAGCTGGTGTCTGTAACGCAGCTGGAGCACCGAAACGAAGGATCACAGCCACAATTCCAAGCACAAGAAATTAGCCAGGTGAGTGCAAGCGACGTTGAGAGCAACAGTGGCACGTGTATATTGGGCTTTTGAGTGCTCCGTCCTGATCTTGCTGGCAAGACTTCCGATCTTCACCTTATTGTAAGGCTGTTGTCGCGCTAAAAACGACGCCGTTAGTCGCAGCAACACAACTAACGCTTTATATCACATCGTGACAGGTGTTTACACTGAGCATATGTACATACAAAACAATAATAAATATGTTGGCGGGAGGTCTTCCGAGGCCAAAAGAGAGTGTAGGGGATGGTGGTGAAGTGGCGAATTTATTTCTTGGTTGGAATGCCAAGACTCATATGATTAATTTTATGGATCGTCCTTCGTATTGTTCAACCGCTGTGAATGTGGTTGTTGGTATTGCTCTTTGTGGAGGGGTCAGGTACATGCCACGGGCATTCCAATTGTCTTATTTGGGTGGCCAGGTCCATCTCCAACCTTGTACCTGACTTTCAAAGTGAACGACAGGGCAAGCTGGTGTAGCTGTTCTTCACCGAAGGATTGTCAGACATGTGGATGTCACACACGCAGGATAATTATGCCGGTTGAGATGCTACTGATTTGAGGTGAGCTACACTGAGATCGGCCACACATAACCGCAAAGCATAACAGGGCGGAGTACAATAAGGAGAACATAGAAACTCAGGCTATGAGGAAAACGTCAAATCATAAGATGACACTCCTTTAGTTGCGTTAATTACCTACAGACTGCGAGAAACGACCATTGCTCTCGTTACGAGGTTGATTGTCAGATCAGAGATATGATACTTGAATCTTCCAATCAACCTCATCTTGTGCAAATGGATATGAACATCTGCACTTGGTTGTTGGAGATCGCAATGAGTATATGTTTGTATGTTTTCGGCAACAAGTTGTGTAGTTTCTTGTTGCTATTTCCGCAACGTTCTTTAAAGACTTGGACCTGGTTCTTCTCGTTCTCGGGACTAGCTCTGAAGTTTTCCCGCTCACAAAGCTTATATGTTTTCTATCTGTGCTTCGAGTTCAAAGATGTCTTTGAAAGAGAAACAACCCTCGGTCGTTTAAGCTGGATAGCGATTCATCAGGTAATTGTTTTCAATGAATCACATTGAAAACATCAGCCCTAGGGGTCCTATATTAAAGAACAAGTTTGCTGTTGGTTACTGCATATGTCCAGGGAGGGTGTATTATTTGTTAAGCCTTTAGACATCACCTCCGAATGCCCCTTGCTTGCCCTTGCTTGCAAGCACACAAACGTCCTATCTCTGAGGGATTTCACCCCTGCCGATTGAATTGGAACACCAATACCTTTGATGGTTACTTTTCCCTTGCTAAGATCGACCGAGAGTAGCAGCTCTGCCTTTCACGATGTAGAATACATATCTTCCCTTGCTGATTAGTCTCACATTTCTTTTGTCAAAAGAAGCAATGAATTACCGCGTGGCTAAATCCCTTTACTATACCGGAGATGCCTTTGAGATGAAGGAACCGCCTTGAAACGATTACCATCAGTATAGTAAGGGTCCAGATAGCACTTAAGCGATCACGATACCCTCCTTGATTCCATAGAGCCATCTGGGATTACCAGATAATCATACTCAGTCACTTGCAAGCTGCACGCTCCGACCCATTTTCTAGCAGAATGCACGTCCGCTACATCTTACTGGCCATCACTTCTTACTTCTCCATTGCCTTTGGATTATGCTACACGAACGGAAGGCAAGGATCTTACAGTAGAAATCAAAGCATTCTCGACCTTGGCGATGTATGCCGCCAGTTAAGCGGCAAATACAACAGGCTGGAAGCCCAGAGAGTCTGTGTGACGGACAAAATCGATGTGTCTTGGAGTTTTGAACTCAAGGTAGTCACTGTACCCCAACTATGCCTCCTTTACACCATTCCCTTGTGGCGTCATTCCAAGACCGTTGCCAGCATGAGCATCACTTATACTGCTAAATTTGGAGTTTGATGAGCACTCACTAACCGTTATTATCTCAGATGATTGGCGCTGGTGAGACGCGCGAAATCGATATCGAAGAGTGTATGGATGGAATGAAAAAAGAGCTGATGTGCAAGCCTGACCGGGGCGGTGTGCATACATACTGGAATTGGAGATACAAGTAAGTCATTATTACTCTGTCTTTATGTAATATGTTTAGTGGTATGGACTCTAACGTTCCGGAAAGGGTCAAACCCGGTTCCCGAAATCTCTGTTTCGAACCTCCCTATTGGAAGCCCATCGGAGGTTATGACCCGCAAGATGAACCGAAATGGTACACCTGTCATGAAAAATACGCCATGCCGTGGTACTGCTGGAAAGATAAGTATGGCCTTCCTGGATACGTCGGCGCATGATCCTGAGAAATCCGATGCCCCTCAAAGGTTGGCTTTTGTTGTCTGTCTGTATGTTCTCAACTTTGACGGATGGGTATCCTCTGTTGGTTCTTAGCCTTGCCTGGCTATCCAACCCTCTCCTCGACAAAACATTGCCTTTCAACAGAGTAAATGGTTCCGAGCTATGAAAAGGGGTTTTATTTTGCAGCTTGAGGACATATGTCGATGCGTCAACATCATCAAAAGTCTTTTATCCCGTGGCCTCCGGGCCTCCGAGCTCGGGACCCTGTTTGAAATGTGTTGTGTCATTTGACCGATGTGGTTCCTCTAGAGGCCCTTGGGACTTTCAATGGCTAGGATTTGGCATCTAGGACGAGCTCTATGAGATATAACTACATCTAGTTATCGTCAAAGCATGTTCTTAGCTACAGAGACAATCGATCTTTATGATTCGCAGCCTTCCGCAAGAATCCAGCCCCTTCCTGTTGAATCTAACATCAGTCCTGCCATTCAAGAAGTTATGTTGTCTCTAGTACTGGAACCTCCATCTGGGATCTTTGTCTCCAGGCCAATCCGTCAAGTCGCCGATCGCCTGGACCTCCGGGGCGATGGCCTCCCTCCTCGTGTTCTCGCGCTTGAGCACGACGTACAAGATGCCGCAGACAACAACATTGGCAAGGAGGTATCCCAGCGCAAAAGAGTGCCCGACGAAGTATCTCGGCCCATCGTTGGAACGGTAGAGCTGCGTCCCGAGAACAGCGCCCAAGTTTCCAATAGTAATCTGCATGGCGTTGCCGACGGCCCGCTTGGTCTGGCCGGAAACGTTGATGGCTGGCCACGAGAGGACGAGGGCGGTGGCCGGGTAGATCCCTCCCGCCGCGAAAAAGGTGCCGAGGTAGGAGACGCCAGGCTTCCCGGTCGGGTCGCCGTTGGCGAGGAGGATGATATAGCCTACGGCGGCGAAGGCAGACGAGCCCATGATGAAGAACGCGCGGCGGCCTGTGCGCTCAGAATAGATTGCGACAGTCAGGGTCGTGAGGAAGGCGAGGGCGTACGGCGGTATGGTCAGAAGTTGCGCCACGGCGGCGGTGTAGCCGAGATTCTTGATGATGGTGGGCTAGGCGCGATCAGCACTCTGCTCACTGTAACTTGCAGATTCATCACGGAACACGTACGATGAAGAGGGAGAACGTGTAAAGTGGTAAGCTCATGGTGTGGAAAGCAAGACCGTATAACCAGCACTTGGGGTCCTTGATCGCCTCCACGACGTTTCCCCAAGTGAACTTCTCGTTGTGGGTCGCATCGCTGTCAGCGGCAAGCCGGGCTCGGATGAAGTGACGCTCCTTTTCGGATATGAACTTGGCAGTGTCGGGGTAGTTCTGAATGAACCAGTACGCGCCGATCGCGATGACGACCGTCGCGATACCCTCCTATTGATAGTTAGCACTCATCCTCGAAAGGCATGAGGAGGGGATTCTGGACCAAAATGAAGATCCATCTCCAGCCGTTATCCCAAACAACTCGCATGTGACCAATACCCTAAGACGAATCAGCACGCATTCTCATTGCAAAATGACTTACTTGGTTATCAGTTACCCAAGCTAGGATACCACCGAAAGCCCCGGCAAGAGACGCAGCACTGAAGAAGAGTGAGATGCGATACTGTCTCTCGCGGCGCTTGTACCACATGGAGAAGTAGTACACAACACCAGGGAAGAGCCCACTCTCCGTGACGCCGAGAAAGAAGCGAGCAACAAAGAATCCGGCCATGTTCGTCACGATTCCCATGAGCGTGGCAACAATTCCCCAGGCAATTGTTAGTGACGGAAGCCAGAATCTCGGCGTGGTCCTCTTGAGGATGATATTGCATGGGATCTAGACGGGTGGTCAGCGCATCTGAACATGGATTCCAAAGAAGGCACCGACAACTCACTTCAAATAAAACGTAACCGATGAAATACAAAGTCAACCCAGTAAGGTACTGGTTGCCAGCTATCGCTCGTTAAATAACCCGAACACATGCCCAATCGTCCAACCATCTGCTACTTACTCATGTGCAAGTCATCGGTGAGCCCTTCGATTCTGGCGTTGCCCACTGCGATGGTGTCAGAACCTTGCGCATGGTCATCTTAAGGATTTGCTCAAGGATTTACCGTTGGATCTGTCAAGGAACGAAAGCAGATACTTGTGTGGTCTCTTTTTAGTGCACGTCACAAAGTAACACGACGCGTCGGGGGTACTCACCAGGATTCCTACGGCTGGGAGAAGCTTGGCGTCTATCTTTCTCAGTAACGCTTTCGTGTTGACGCCCTCGTCCCCGACTTCGAATTCAGAAGGACTGTCCGCGCCACTCGTATTATCGTTTGCTGGCGCGTCCAGCGCCTTTTCAGGCGGGGGGGCCGCGGTCGCGCTCATCGTAAGGCGCGTGTGCGATGTTCCTGGTTCACTGCTTGGTTTCCCCATACCTTTTTTTATTTGCTGGCTTGTTGTTGGAAGATGGAAGAACGTCCGGTATCGCTCAGCTGACGGAGCGGTCTCGTTTTCACCTGAAGTCGAGTTTGAGACTGGCAATGTCGTGGAAAGAAGAAAGTCTGTGGCTGCGCACGGCTTTTCAATGCGACTCCTAAGAGACCCGATGTAAATGAATGGATCAGGCCCTCATGAGATATTAATAATGCAGGGTGATAATGGCGAACAGGATGCTTGACTGGGCTTACTTTGCTATGGGCTCCTTGATAACTCTGATGTTTAATCACCTCCCTGATAGGTTGACAGCACTTTCGAGTGCCGTTTTCCCAGGCCCGTATGGCATCATCAATCCATGATGACATTCCCCGGCGGCTCATGCCTGTAATCGCCTAGCTACCGTTGCAGGCTATCGTTGCCGGGCGGATTGCTCCAACAGCGATGGGGGATCAAGCAAGTCTTCTCATGGTCTGATTGGTTGATAATAATCACGACATGTTTAAATCGATGGCGACATCAGCGACTGGGATATACCAAGTACTGCGGCCCCTCAAAGTTCCCCAACTTCCCCATCCGGTGAATCATATTAAATGACTTGGCTGTGCTTATTTAAGGTTAAGGGCAACCTCCTCACACCTTTTCGACTTGGCCAAAGTTCTTGTCTCTGCGGCTAGAATGTGCGCTTCCCCGTCTGACCGCTATTGGAGCCGAGATGGCCTAGCCGACCGATCGGCGGCGGAGCTTATTAACCTCAGACAACAGACCTGCGTCCCCTTGTTACCATGAACCCGACTTCCAGCGCCTTTGGCCCCTTTCGGCAAGCCGTTTGCTTTCAACAATGTTCCAGTGTGAGCAGAGACAGTTTTTCGTGGAAAACATGACGATTCGCTATGTGCATGATCTCAGGAAAGGGGGACGGTCATCCTGCCGGCGCATCATGGGCCCGGCGACATCAAAGCAGCCCTTTTCGCGCCATCAGGTTGACTCTGGGCTGTGGGGTGTGCGTGTGAAGCAGAGAAAACGTATAGCCGTCACCGAGGTGTTACACGATGGATCTTTTCTGAGAACGAAGCTCTGACAGCTGCCACCAGCCTCGCGTTGCTGCTGGCAAGCTGCCACATTATCAACGGCGAGAGAGCGGAGATTCTTCTGAGCGGACATGTGTGCATGGGAGCTAAATGAGGATCTTGTAAATGGTAAAAGTGCGAATCGGTTGGTAGTGACGAGAGAAAAGAAAGTGAAGCTTTGGACGCCGCTGGACAATGTCTTTTATCCTCGATCAGTGTATCCTGCTCAGCCTGTGTCTGACTAGATAGCAGATGATTCACACACAAGAAGGATGGTTTCTCGGTTTTCGCTCCATTGAATGGGTGTATGCACAGCCAACTATTGGGGCGCGTAGACAATTAGATGATCGTCATGACGGACACGACTTTTGACTTAAAGAATTCGTCATGCTTTACCAGAAAGCGTCTCAAAGAACCACGTTAAGAGTCCCCCAGCTCGGCGATCATTCGTCGGCCATATAAACTCATTCGCGCTAGCAAAGCCATTGGTGGTTGCTCAGTCACGGCAGAGTTGGACATCCTGGATGTTTTGACTTATCCACTCGGCATCTTCACATGCCAGGAGCCATCTAACCGCTTGTGCTCCAAGGCCATCGTCAGACATTCAGAGACAAAGTCCAACATCCGTATCACTCAGGATGGCTAACAATATCTGCACGACGACGAGTACCATATCAACTCCAGGTCAAGAACCCAGGTTTACCAGCCTTTCCGGCGTAAACAAGGCAAAAACCACAACTTCCAAAGCATTATAAGCACAGAAAAAAGAAAAAGAGTTTTCGCTTTCATGACAACGCATGCATTTCGTTCAGAGGCTCAATATGGTGATGACGCGTCTTGCGAACAAGAACTAATAGCGAATTTATGACTAGCTATCTCATAGAATATATTTCCATCCGAAATTGGAGTGATACTTGTAGGACTTGGCGTTAACCCTGGATGTTCGTAAGAAATGGATATGAGTCGAGTGCGTGCATCTTGTGTTGAGTCTGATGATGACGGCCAATTTGATTCCAAGACTGGTTTACTCATGGCAGGTTAGTAATTAGAAGTTCTCATATAAAAAAGGACAGTTGATGAATCTTCCTAACAACTAACTCAAAGTGAAACTGAGTTAAGGTAACCCGAAGGGCCAAAGTTGATCAAAAAAAAAAAAAAAAAAAAAGAAGTTGACTGTCGGTGTCTGGAACTTATGGTTCCTGACATTCCAGTCTCTTATCCTAATGAAAGTTTATGGCACAACACCAACTTGACGCCTCGTTCTGATGTTCTTCGTTCTCGGCGTCCTCAGGCAGATTTCTCACAATAAACTCATGTATCCTGTTACTGAAATTGACACCAGTTTAGCTGTGGCGTGATGGTGGCAAAACAATTGATTTCTGCCAATGGCCACCCTTAGTATTAGCAATTCACCATCTTTGAACAAGGGTAAAGGTTTAAGTAATAATTCGTTATCAAATTTCCGCCTGACTCCTCAGATCTAGCGATACAGGCTGTATATCTTCCCTTTTACATCTTACATCTCCCTTCTTCCCCTGATCAGAGTCTGCTTGTCTAACCCGTAAAAGCATGAATGAAATAAAAGGAGCCATGCCTTATACGAATCGTTAACATTTGAAAAAAATCGCCCGTAAAAGCACAAATGAAATAAAAAGAGCAATGCATTATTCGAATCATTGACATTGAAGAAAATCGCGCCGGTCCAAGCTGGGGTCTACCCGCTCCGAGGATTGAAAACATGCGAATCAAACGCCAGAGTCCTCCTGCTCGATATCGTGCTCCTCCTGGAAAGTCGTCCAAGCGCTGCAAGTGTCGGTCAGAGTGGAGTTGTCCGTGATGGCCGCAATCTCGCTGTAGCGCTCGACAAACTGCATCGAGAAGCCCTCGGACGTGTGCCAGCCAATGTGGCAGTGCATGAGCCATGCGCCAGGGTTGTCGGTCTCCCATGCCATGACGATGTATCCGGAGGAGGGCAGCATGGCTGTGTCCCTGCGGGCAGGGTTGGCGGTGTTGAGCGCGACGGAGTCCGAGTAGGTGCCACTGCCCTGGGCGAGAACGAAGAAGTCGTGGCCGTGAAGGTGGATGGGGTGAGGGACGGGGATCGTGGTCTGGATGACAAAATAGACCCACTGGTTGGCCTCGGCGAGCTCGACGACGGCGTCGTCGTTCTCCCAGCTGGTAACACCGCCCATGACGGACTCCAGCGTGGGGTGCGCCCAGTCGACCACCATGCTGGTGCTGTTGAGGGTCCACCTGAAGAGACCGGCGGAGTTGCTCTGCACGCTAGCGGTCTGGAGGTTGGTTATGTCGGCGTTGGAGACACTCTTGGCGACATGGGGCACGAGGTTGTCCGTCTCGTCGTCACAGCCGTCCATATACGAGTAGCCAGTAGTGGTGGGGGTGGTGATTGTGCTGGTGTACGAGACGATACCCTTGATGTTGTCGGTGCTGTCGTTGTCGGAACAAGCGGACTGGGGGATGGCACGCATCCAGAAGCTGTCAGCGGTGCTGGCCTGGTCCGCGGTGACGATGACGTCGTAGCGCTGTCCCATGCCCAAGTTGAGGACCGTGGTGGTGAAGGGGGTGATGGGAACCAAGTCAGCAGCGATGACCGTCATGGTGTGGTT
Source organism: Colletotrichum navitas (assembly GCF_030913465.1). Classification (NCBI taxonomy): domain Eukaryota; kingdom Fungi; phylum Ascomycota; class Sordariomycetes; order Glomerellales; family Glomerellaceae; genus Colletotrichum; species Colletotrichum navitas. Next base: position 160,955 of record NW_026850622.1, on the reverse strand, counting down.
GTCGATTGAGAATTTCCAGTGCGTGTCGACGGCACCGTTGACGAGTCTGATGCGGTAGGATGTGCCAGCGGTCCACGTCACGTTGTAGCGGTGGCCGGTCTGGGAGGAAGAGCCGTCATCTCCATAGACGTTGGTGCCGTTGATGAGGCCGTTGTCCAAAGTGGGGGGACCGCCGGCCTGGGCGCTATAGTAGAGCTCATCGACCGTCTGGTGATCCCAGTCGTTCAGGAAGAGCATGCCGAGATCTTCATCGTAGTTGGCGGTGGCAGGGCCATTGATGACGATGCCGCCAAAGATACCTTGCCACGCCTGGAGAGCAAAGTGAGAGTGGTACCAAGTCGAACCGTACTGGGTCGCGCGCCAGGTGTAGGTAATGGTTTCACCGGGAGCAGTGGGACACTGAGTGATGGAGCTGACGCCGTCGTTCTGGTTGGTGTAGTTTTGACGGATGCCGTGGAAGTGAATGCTGGTGCCGTTGTTAGAAGTTGTAAGAGAGTTGATGACGTGAACCTTGACGGTGTCGCCCCAGTCGGCAAAGAGGGTAGGTCCCGGGATGGAGCCGTTCACGGCCATTGCAGACCGAGGAACTCCATCAGGCGCAACGGTAACGTCCGTCAGCTCCAGCCAGTATTCGCGAGTGACGCCGGTGTCAGGCACCACATTGTTGTAGTCAGTGTCGACGGAGTAGTCGCACCACTCGCTTCTCGTGCTCGCAGTGTTGCCGCTGCAAGCAGCACGAGGGAATAACTTTGGCTCGGGGAGGGAGCCGAAGGAAGGCAAGGCAGAGGCCAAGGAGCCCGCGAGGGCGCCGGCCAAGAGCAGAGATCGATACATTATTTGGTATGTGTGCCAAATGCAAGGCAAAACGAACGACTGTTTGACAAGTTGATGCGTAAAGAATGAGAGTGTAGCGAATGTAAGCGCAGTCAACCTGTGTTGGTGAGTGAGTGGTTGATAATAGTACTAAGTGAGCGGCAGATGGCGGGAACTTAAGTATCCCGCAGGTGAAGTCGACTTTACGAGCGGCTCACGAGAACCTCACCTGTTTACAACGACAAATCTCTGTGTTTCCGTTGAAGTTGTTGCAACGTGCTTCCTCTTTCGAATCGGTCGACCCCGGTCGAGGCGGCTTGAATCGAGTACGTGACATCCGGTACCCATTCGCCGCCCGCATTGGCCCCTGATAGGTTGCAGATCGTCATTTTATCGCATGATTCATCCGAAAGAGGTAGCGTCGTTCCACGGTGATGGAGATGCTGTGGAGTTTCACCTGGTACAGGGTGAGTAAGTCCCGAGGGCACGAGTAAACAAGTGGAGTCGAAAGTGGTGCCAAGTACGCGTATCTTGAGCCTCAGCTAGACTAGTCTGCAAGCAGCTAATGCTACATCGTGATGCAAGACGAATGCTAGGGGTAAAGGCTCACTACGAGCCGTGGGCCGTGGCTCTGCAGTAGCGTTCCAGCGGATCGGTTGCATACTATCAGATGTAAGCATGCGAGATCGGCCGGTGCATACATGTAGTCAAGCCCCCGATAGCCGGTCTCGCCGACTTCTACCAAGTATGTGCGGAGGAGCCGTCAATGGCCGTTGCCCACGACAATAAGACGAAAGAAGCGAAATCGCCCTATCAACTTTATCATGCCAGATTGTACGCAGTTACCCCTATCTTCGAACTGACTAGACCACATGGCTGGCCTCTAGGAAGAACTCCGCCTAGGGAGCTCCAATTTTACGTCTTGGCGTTTTGCTAAATTATTGGCGGGCGCCTCCGTATGAAATCCGAAAGGGTCTCTATGTTGTAATAGCATTGCTGCAATAATTCTTGTTTGATACAGTGTGTTACGGTAATCCCAAGTGCTCTTTTTGCGTTGGGCTTACCAATGTCTAGCAATAAGAGTAAATGGCCCGTAAATAAAGTTGTCCGGTGTTTATTTGTGACAGTCATGTCAAACGTTCTACCTCCTGACTTTGCCCATTTCGGCCGAGAGCTGCCTTAGTCGGATCACCCACAGTTCTTCAACGAGAGATCCCTAGTCCTTGCAGTGGAGGTTAATCTCGTGGCCCCTTTACCGTACACGTGCGCTTTCTAACTGTATTAAGAGTAAGTACGGAGTATACCACCTTGTCCACGTACCTCAGCACACGTAAACTGCTACAAATCCGTTCCCCTTACGTAGTCCCATGTAGAAACTAACCATATCGGGAACTAGCGGTGGGGGACCAGATCTATAACATCTCAATTATTGATGAAATTCTCAGCCGCGCCCCATCAAGAACCTTGCCACTTCTACATATCGGAGGAAAAATCGTGGCTGAAAGAAACGCCCCTTTGAAAGGGCCCGTTCCGGTCAGCAAACAACGAATAGTTTCTGACTCGTGGGATATCGGGAAAGTGGGAGGTGGAGTCTGAGCCTCGTTATCATGCGATGCCACTGGTTCGTTTCCGATTGTGGTGTTTTCCCCCGTAGAGTTGCAATCCGGACGCAGTTCGGGAATGTCCCGTAGCAACGGCATGAATCAGTGCGATAGTCTGTGTGGACTCGTACGAGTAAGAAATCAATGCTACCGCCGATGGTTCGCGGCTTGCGTGGAAGACCAGCGCTGCATCATCATTATACGTGACATTTATTTAACCAAGTCCCTCTCTGGTTCTGCTTCAATCCTGGGATGTCTTCACCACGCCAGCTCCCACTCACTGATTACTCTCTTTCAGCTCATCATTCGCTTTTGAATCTTTCAAAGTTTCATCCGTTCTTTTAGCCACAGCCATAATCCCGTTCCAACGGCCATCGCATACCATAATGCAGCACATTGGAGCTCTCTTGTTGTCGCTTGCAGCCGTCGCAGCTGCGGTTCCTGCGGGAAACCTGCCGCGAGCCGCTTCTGTCTCTAACAGCGCTCCGTTCCAGATCTACGCCTACGGCGACGGAATCGGAGGCCTTCCCCTATTCTCTACAGGAAGTAAGTCGCTAGGCTGATTTTCCCGCCTTGTAATTGGAGAATGATGAGAGTTCTTCAAAAGCTCTGCTCCTTTTCTTTCCAAGACTAGCTGTCTCTTGTTACGAATAGCACACCCGGCCCGTGTCTCGCTACCCTGAAGTATGAATCCTGAGCTAATGTTACTGTGCACAGGCGATGCTTTCTTAGGTGATTATGCCAATTTCAACGACCCTAATGCAGCTCCCGTAACATGTACAGTCCACAGTCCTCGTTATCAAGATGGATGAAGCTAACTGGGCCAAGTCACTCCTACCAACAATGCTTGGCAAGGGGCTCCGAATACGACGGCTCTCAACTCCACCACCACCCCCACCTGGTCCAACGTTACCTTCTCCATTCCCACCGACGGCGCCTCTGACCACAGCGTCGGTTTCCTCAACTCCAGCTCGACTGCTTCTGACCGTCAGACCAGCGGTTTCCTTACCTACGGCAACGTCATCTTTGTCTCGGGCGAATCGGGCAACATGGTGTCTATGTGGTACGCCACGCCCAGCTCTGTTGAGGGCATCTACTCTCTCAAGTGGAACGTGACCGACGACTCGACCGAGGATAAGATCGTTCTCGCTCTAAAGAAGACTGTTCCTTCCACCGCCCTCTTCCCAGCAATTCATCAAGCCTAGGAGTCGCGGTCTTTGAAGGTCACTTTTGGCCGTCGAATGGTTAATATTCCGGATCGCACTGGATCGTCATGTTCTTTCCATTCTCGTTCAAAACTTGGTACTTTAGGACCAGAGCGTTGCAAGATTTATTCGGAGTACATATTTCAAATAACTAGCGTGAGACTCTTCGATTCATATTCAATCATTCCATGCCAACCGCTTGACGCTGAAGACATCCTTTTCGTGACGTTATAATAATGATACATGATTCATAGAAAGTCTCATGGAAACTCGCTGGCAACCTCTTCAGCGGTGGCGGGATACCGCTCTTCCGCACCGGGAACCTCTGAGACGTTCCTGCGGGAGGCCGGGTCGTAATCGAGGTCCAGGTGGCGTTGCTTGAAGCTGTCTTCGGCGGACGCGCCGACGCCCTCGAGTCCCGCTCTCTCCTTCTTGCGGTGGCGGGGGTGGAGGCCGTGCAGCTCGTTGCTGGTCTGACCCTGCAGGGGCTTGCCGAGGCCGGTGTTGAGGTCCGCGCTGGTGGCGCCGGGGAAGTCGTCGGGTGCAGTGTAGGTCTCGGCGTCGGGGTTCAGGGCCTGGCCGGGGATGGCATGCTTAAGATCGGGCTGAAAGGTGTTCTCCTTGGGCGCGGTGCCGGCGGGGTAGGTCTGGGCGTGGAACTCGGGGTAGGCATCGTTGCCGACCTTGACGCCCGGTTTGTGCTGCTTTGTCGTTAGGTTTTGATTGAGGGTGACCCTAGTAGAACCGAAACTTACGCCCTTGGTGGTGAGAGGCTCAGAGCGGGGGACTCTAGGATGGATCTCGCCCTGCTTAGGATTGATGGAATCGATGTTGCGAGTGGCAGACATTTTGATCGTTTGTACTGGGGAGGAAATGTCGAAATCCTTTTTTTTGAAAGAATTTGAAGATTTTGTTCGATGGATGGGTATCTCTTATGTTGTTCGTAGAACTGTATCGACTGATCTAGAAATCCCTTCTCATCCGGCAATTACTGCACGCTTAAGTATCTCATGTCGACGGCCAGAACGCCACGGTGAGCGTAGTTGAGGTATGTATGATGTCACCTTGATATTACATCACGGCCGAAGCAGATGACATAACAGCGCCACTTTTTGCGTGGAGAATATGAGGGAAACTAAGGGAGAACCCCCGAAGGATGTCAGACCAAACAGTCTGAGAAGGAAAGATAGTAAGGGATGAACAGACTTTGGCAAATCGAAATCGAAAATCCGATGCAGGATCCAGTGTTCTGGGGTGGATGGGCGAGGTTGCGTTCAGATCGACACGGCCCACGGAGGTGTCCGAGATCTGTGCCGTGATGCGGAAGGTTTTCTCCGGCTGCTCTCGGCGTGTCTTGATGGGCTCACTGGCTTCCTCCGCACCACACCGAGATGGGGCAAATTGCAGAATGAGCGGGTATGACGTACAAAATGTTTCACTCACAGCAGATCCGCGGGCTGCCAGCTCGGACAGCTCAGTCTAATCAGTGGGCCGTGAAGCCTCGAGACTCTTCGGCTGTTCTGTCCAGCAGCGATTGCAACTTCTCCGCCGGGCACATCGCAACGTGTTCACCATGACAGATCTTATGGTGTTATCTTCGTGGCTACCAATTGCCGGTTCAAAAAGCCTCCCCCATCACCAAGGCGAGGCGAGGCGTTCTCTGTTGTGCCTTCGATCAACTGCAAGACCGGCAGCCTTGGAACCAGAGGCCCGTCCTTTGGCCGTTGTTTGTACTCAGTGATAAGGTTCTCGACGACCTTTAGCTGCTGCAGCCGCGGAGTGTCATTTGCATCATGACACCACCGCTCCAACTTCTGCTTGTGTCGCTCAAACTGCGCCATGGTCCCCAGCGAGCAATCGACATGGCACGCGATTGCCAGCATCAGCAGCCTACGCGAGGATCTGTGAAGCTCTTCGCGATGCTCTACGTACGACTCGTTGCCTTGCGCATAGCGGCAGTCTGCCAACAACGAGCAGCTTTTCCCATAGTGGGACTTGGCGTCCCTGATGTCGGCTTGCTTGCTCCCATCGGTCGATTCCAGTTTGATAAGATACTTTTCCGCCCGGTCGCAGCAGTCTTCGGCCATGTCGAGGACGCCTCGATCGAACTTCCCCTCCGGCCCGGCAAGGGCGCAGTAGCCGGTGATGAAGAGGCTGAACTGCATGATCAGCTTCGGGTCGTCTTGATATGCATGTTGAACGTGGGCCATGCTCTCCAAAGCCATGGTCAGGATTTTGTTGTCCGGCTTGCGCTCGCGCTTCGCCTTCTTGGCGCTGAGCAGGAACATCAGGTAGATCGTCACCAGGCTTCTTCTCCCGAGGACTTTGACGACCTCTGACTCGAGGCTTTGGCAGATTTGCTCCATGAATTGTTGGAACTTTTCGAAGCTTGTAATGGCCAGCAGCCGACGGAGCCTGTGCGCTAGGTGGATAAAGTCGTCGTCCCGTGGGAGAACAGCGGCGGAAGAGCTGGTGAGGCAAAAGACCAGTTCTTGAATGGTGTTGTGGTCCATACACTGGTTGACGGCGCTCAACAGGCCGATCGGCATTGCCGGATGGTATGATTTCAATAGGTCTTTAACTCGCTCTCCCAAGGAGGAAGTGGGCGCCGCAGATGTGTTGTTTACAAGGCAGCCTCTTATATAGCTTTCGTGCTTGAGGTCCTCCTGTAGTGTCCGATATATCGTGATATGATCCTCCGTCGGTGTGCAACCTTCGAAACCCGTGCCGACAGGCCTTTCTTGAACTAGTCTGGACAGTATCGAAATTGCAATGTTGACAATCTCGATGCATAGTACGTCCGGATCCACATTTATGTCCTCCGACTCGTAGACGGTAGGTGATCTGTACCCCAAGGTTGACACTGGTGTTGGTGGGAACGATGCCGGTCCCGGGGTACCGACGTAGGTCGTAGAGCGGGAATCTACCCCGGTGTCAATGGGGTAGGGAGATGCCAAGGGTGGTTTTAATGCGGATGGGAAACCCGGGGGGGTTTGGCCATGAGTCTCGCTACAATTGTTGTCACTGGAGATCGTGACAGGGAGCTTTGGTTGTGAAGTCTCTTCGGAAGAGCCTGTTCTGTCTTGCAGTGGTCTCGTCTTATGCCGTTTATTCTTCTCGATGCCCCAGGTTTTCAAACGGCCCTTGTACATACGCTCCCTACGATCCCATCAGTTACAGTTACAACATCAACACACACCAGTAGAGTGCTCACGTCGCATTGAACCCATGAACATCTTTGAGGTGCGCCCTGATGACCTTGAGGGTCCGGCGCGTGTACAGGTCCGCAATGAGCTTCCGATGCTTCTCCCATTCCTCTGCGGTCGGCGGCTCAACAGGCATGACAGCGGGGCTCGAGTCCGTTCGACTATCGGCAACGGTCGTTAATAGCGGCGCAAGGCGGCACAGAACAGTTTGACGAGAGAGTCAGGAGGCGGGGGAGGGCGATGGGTGCCAGACATGGCGGCGGCCACGCGCATGGACATGGGGGTGAGCTTTATGAATTGTGCAACACCCACTGCGGACTTGTCCAAGCCCAATGAAGCAGCCAACGATGAGCTGCATGGTGAGATTTGTCCAACGACCCAATGGCGTTGAGACACCTCGACAAGGGTTATGAAGTGCAGCGAGCATGCACCACTCACAAGAAAGTACCGTGCAGATTTGATGGGTCCGACTTTATGAAATCTAGCTCAACACCATGTGGTTTGAGAATGGCGAACCATTATACTGACCATCTCCATGAGGCAACGTCGGGCATAAGGCAGACAGACTAGCACGCGCGGGGTATATCGTATCATGTTTTGGTGGCAAGGCAACCGTTTTTATGGCTTTGCGCAATTATCAAACGAAATGGAGACTGCTCATTTGTTACTTTTATGCAGTGATGACCTGGCAGTTGCAATTACAAAATGGTTGGTCAAATCGATACCGACTGCACACTCGTAATCTTTCTGGTTAAGTATCGACACCGGAACAGAGGCTGAGTGACAGCCTAACACTAAGCTACTTCTCAGATTCCACTCGTCATCTCTAATATATCATTACGGAGACTGTATTATGTAAAGTATCTTACGCTGATAAGGGATATTAAACCTTCGGCCTAGCCCAGTTCACACGGGACATGGATATTACGATACGTATAGCCCGATACGCAGCACCTCTGGCCTATCTTACAGGGGGTGTATAAAGTGAGGGTACGAGGGTGTTAACTTATATAGAGTGAGATGTGTTGGAAAACCAATATCACATGACTGTACGACCGTAGCATCTCGGTCATTTCGAACTTTCTTACAAAAAGATTTCTAGCATCAGTTATCTCTACACTCCTCGCAACTTCGCCACTCTGACGGAGCCTCCTCGCTCCTTGTTGAGCGGTTCTCTGTTCATCTCATACGCGACAAGGATTTCCGGGCGAGCCCCTTTTCAATTGGCAGGTCTTTGCGATAGCCGTCAGCCACGATGCCGCCGAAGGTACCACGGTCAAGCCCGCTGTACCACAGGTACGCAGCTTCGCGGAGTGGCCGTGCAAGGGCGAGAAGATGAAACAGAGGGACACCGATCCATGCCACGTTTCCTACCCGGCGAACTTCGTTGTTCGGTGGGTTTAGTGGGCTACCGTAGCACTCATGGAACGCTGCCACGGGTTTGCGCCATAGGTGCTTCAACTGATCGAGGCACAGCTCAAAGGGTCGCGCGACCAGGCCGTCAATCACCAGAATCCATTCTGTGTTGTTCACGACCGCAGCGCCCACAGGAATCGTCTGGAATAGCCGATAGTCGGGCGTGATGAATGCGTCAAGGAGGTGTGGATCCGGTGGATGCCGGATGTAGAAGCCGTCAGAGTCCATTGTGTGACGCGCTGAAGAAATGAGTCCTCAGTACGAAGTTGCCATTTCTTTAATTAGGAAATTTGCTGGTGCTGCGTGCTACGAACTGGGCTAAGGTATCCAGCGTGCCATTACTGGCAAACATCTTGAATTGGGCCCGCAGTCTCATGGGTGTGGCTGGCTGTCAGAAGCTGCGATCGCACGGAGTAAAGGAGGCAACAACAGGGGTAGTTAGGTGTCAGTCATGACTATTATTCCAATCTCCTCCAGGCGCCTGACACTGATACTCCTACGGCGGTATTCCTGTCTATGAATTGCCGAGCGATAACGGGGCTTTTCCGCACCAACTTCTTTACGCATAATGAATGATTAGCAAATATTTATTTCTCGGGCTGTGGATTTAAGCCTAGTTATCTTGGAAATCATTTGTACTGACGGAGAACATGCGATGCCACGTGACGTCGTGTCCATGAATGGGTTGGATCTCGGTTGGCATGATCTTTGTCTGGGTAGGTTGGCCTTACGCAAAAAATGCGACCCCTTGTAGATAATAATGTATTGGTTGTACCGAGGGTAGATTGAATCTTGCTGGCATGTCTGTTATCTGATCTAGTCAAGTGAAAGTCCCTGAGGATCTTGTCTGAGAGTTACATCGTCGAATATACTATACGCTTTGATATAGTGTCAATACAGATACTACTATCTATCTCCAATAGCGTCTCCAAATAGATATATCTAAGTTTAATTGTGGGCTTAGGGACTTCTATAGCAGATGATGTACTGTTTATAATCAGTTTATTGACCGTTTTAAGTCTTGAAAGTAGTCGCGAATTCTGCACTAACATTTGTAGTTACTGTACAAGGTATAGAGTGCTCGCTCTATTCTCTCTGGAACAAGGTTGAAATGCACAAATACCAACAGGATGTTAAGTGGTTCGAGTAGTTGCTGTGGTTAGATGTGAAAGTTATCAAGCTCATCCTGTACTAGCTCTCCCCATACTGATGCAGTATGGATATTGTCACAATGTGATATCCCTTTAGTTGCAAACGGACCCTACTAACCCCTAGGTGGTCACACCCCTGCTTTTGCCCCTCACTTTCGGAGATACATGACGATACATTGCTTAGAATCTTATCTTGTTGCTAAGACCATTATTAAAATCACGATGTCTATTAATTTAGACACCTCTATTTATAGTACTACCAGAGGTCCTTCTAGGGGACCTTGCTGCTGCCTACCTAGATAACTGTATCCTAGAGCAGTGCAATAACGCAACAGTCTAGCCTAACAAGGGACCTAGTAGGGCTACTTAGACTGTAATATACCTTTATAAAAAGGTAGAGATTGTTGGTATCTATGGCATAGGTAAATTGCTATATAAATAGAAGCACTTTGAAAGTATTGGCTTTTGTCGTTAATTGCTGTGGCCTGGTTTGCCCCTATCCCTCACGGGGGTTAGTGGGCTCGGTTTGCAACGGAGTGATCAGACAAGCTGATAGTGTCCCCCCTGTCCACCCGAGAGTACCGTGGACGATAACTGTGATAGACCTCGGCAGTGGACTTAGTGATAACACAACTATCTTAGAGGCAAAAGGGATGGTCTTGGCCCATCCCGACCCAGAGCGCAGCATAGGAAGCAGGGTGGGTTATTCCGTGAGGAGGGGGTATTTAGCTCACAGCGCTGACTAAGTTGCCCCCGGGTAGTACTGATCCAACCCTCCCTGGCGGAGCCGTTTTGGAACTAAAAAGTCTAAGAAAACTAGATTTGAACCTGCAGCCTTTAGGATATGAGGGATTTGAACCTGTAGCCTTTAGGATATGAGGTTTAACGCTGTTATCGTGCACGGTACTCTTGGGCTGACAGGGATAAGCCACAATTGCAACACAGTAATCACGGGCCCGCTTTTGTGTCCTAGTGCCCCATTCTCATTCGTCATAGGTAGATATTGATGTCTGGTGTTTCAATCAGCATGTCCAGCCACACCAGTCACGTGACTGATGGACATCCTCAAATCACATGACTTTCATCTGCTGGTGTGGCGTGCGAAGTAGCTTCCGTCATTGACGGTGTGGATTGTGGTGGAAAGTTCGCTGAGCCAGCCGTTCTTGCCTACCTTTACGGATACTTCACTTCACGACTTAAGGCTCCTGAACCAAATTCATAAACACCACAACTCCGCGCTGGTCTCTTCAACCATCGACAGCGTCATTAGAACTCTTTGCGACGCATCTCATTCATCACGTCTACATCTCTTGATACATCATCGACGCCACAAAGACCGCCACTCCTTCGCAATGGTGGGTCCCGGCGCTCCCAATAGAGTGACCCGCTCCGTGTCCGGACATCCTCAGAGGCTGCGAAGCTCCACCACAGAAGCAGCATCGACGGCCGTGAGGAAGCCGGCGGCCTCGCTGGCCTCACCGAGCCGGAAAAGAAAAGCCAGCCTCACGGACGATGTATCGCAACCAGACAGCTCTGACCAGGTAAAGAAGCCAAAGACTGCTGCTGCCACCGCCAAAAAAGAGAAGCGACTGCGTCGATACCGACCCACAGCACCCCAAAGCTTCCATGAAGTCTATCATCGTGCCATGACCCAGAGGTTTTACGTCCTTGACCGATATCGTTGTGGCACTACAGAGATCCCTGAGGAGAAGGTCCAGCTGACGGGCTCTACCGGCAATGTTTATACTGTTCATATCTGCCAGACTCCGTCTTGCACCTGCCCACACTGGCTAAAGGGCCATCAATGCAAGCATTGGCTCTATGTAGGTTGCCGCCGCAGCCGCCTGTCCGCACCAGGACTAACGTTTTCCAGGTCATGTCGCGAGTCCTCCGCGCCAAGTACGAGCTCACGTACCAACTGGCCCTTGTTCCCGGTGAACTCAGGGACATCTTTGCGAACGCCCCGCCCATTGATGCCTCGTCAGAGGGGTCCCAAGACAAGAATCGCAAACCTGTAGAGGGCGATTGCCCCATCTGCTTCTCGGCGTTCGAGACCGGGAGCAACGAAACCATTGTGTGGTGTCGCGCAGCATGCGGTCAGAACATGCACAAGGACTGTTTCGAGACGTGGGCTGCTACAAAACGTCGCGGTTCCGGGGCAGGTGACGTCACTTGTCCCTTCTGCCGGAGCATCTGGCAAGGCGACGATGATATGGTGAAGAGGATCAAGGGGGGAGGCAAAATCACCCACGAAGGCTACGTCAACGTCGCCGATCAGCTGGGTATCAGTACTCAGAGGGGTAAGCTCGCATGAATACATTCTTCAGTTCTGATGCAGAGACTGACAATCTACCGGTGCAGACTATAGCACCTACTCAAGGTGGTGGAGAAGGAATTATTGAGTAGCATCGATTGCTAGTGTTTCAAGCGCACTTTGGGGAGCAGGCGAGCTCTGCCCTTGGTACAAATTGACACAATCTTGGGCGTCGAATCTTGGTCCTGCACGTTCCGAGCTTGCCGACAGCGTCGTTTCGATGGTTGCTTGAACTCGATGGAAAGAACAAGCACAGTGCATCCACCAAGATATGATATGATGACATTCGTTAGTGCTATATCAGCTGATAGCAGAGGAAAGACGCACAAAAGAGTGAGAGAGATTGTCAAATCAGGGCCCACCCATGATCAAGGAGGCGGAGATGAGACTAACGTCAAATAACGAAACGCACCCGCTATTGATTGGATGTCCCTACGAGCACTGTCTCCCCATTTTACTTCTAAGAGGTTACCCTGAGAATCTATATGTGGTACAAGCGCAGATCCCTTATTATAGGTACATCTAGTGTACGGCGAGGAGTGCTATGGTGGTACCCTTGATTCTATTTTGAGGTACGATATTTGGTCATCTATCATTTGTTCATTACGAAACCTCCCTGGACAGATCTACCTCACAAGCTGACTACTTTACAAGGGCTCATTATCGCGACTCGCAATATCTGGTCTGCCATTGGCTTTATTCCTGACCAATCCGCCTCTGGACGCCGGCTTTATAACGGCGTCGTGGATCGCGGTACTGCGGTCTTTGCGAACGACCCGATGCCCGCGGGCCGGGCAGGCCACGTGGGTCTCTTGGCTCGCGAACATCGAATAAGCTTTCGGGTGGTGGATTGCGTGGGGGCCACCGGCAACACGTCGCCGCTGGGCCGGTGTGGCCAACAAGCCGGATATCCGGGACGTTGCAGGCCGGAAGAGGACACAGTGGCCGGAAAGTCAGTTGATAGCCCGCCAGAAACCAGTAGCGGGCCTCGGTCCTTGTCTCGTAGCCCCGACAGAATGAATGGAAAGCTTTGGTGATTGGGCAACGTATCTGCTTATATGCTGCTCTAGTATAAGAGGCTGCTGCATCGGGTATGAGGGCTGAGCTCGCGAATTCTGCGTTGGCGGAGCACGATAAGGACGCGATTGAGCGATGCATAATTTCTCTGGATGGAACACCGTAATAATGAGAAAGGGAAGAAAAAAAAAAACGATGAACTGCTCACCGACAAGGCGTGAAATGTTGATGAAAACAGCGTGCGTGCTTTCATACCTAGTATACTTGTCTCCACCCTTAGGCAAAGCCAACCTATTTTTTGTCTGAAATGTACACCAGCAGTTACAACCTCTCCTCTACCTACATTTTGGGTTGCTGCTTCCACAACAATCATCCCATCCGCACTCCAAGTACCCAGAGCCCAAGCTCTGGGTAACAAGCCTCAGACCATGAACCTCTTACAGCATTGGTGGCGATGTTCATAATGCTCGTCCCGAAGAAGATGGGTATATGTGTGGGCGGCTGGTGGAGGAGGCTCAAGGGAACCGAAAGTTCACGTGATTATTCAAAATGGAGTATTGTTACCAGCAGCTAACGATACAAGCTAACGATGAAGTTGCGGGGGGGAACGTAGAACGAGCGTCCGTCTACCAGATGGGCTTCATAAACTCCGTAAACGACACGGACTGGTCGTCGCCATCGTGCAAGGCGAGCTATCGTGACTACAGGTGCCACTGGGAAGACAATTCACGAAGCGAGATACCCGGAGTTGTCCAAGAGTCTCGACGCCCGCGGCATCGCCGGCCCCCACCCTACTACTCAAGGATCCCATGTCGGAGTGGTTGTCTCGGACTCGGGGCGGCGTGGCCGCCTCTGCCACACCATGGCACCGACCTTCAGGGTGGTGGGCGAAGTGACGGAGGGCGTTTGAGACTGCCTAACCTAATCGAGAAGTAGGTACCGTACTCCGTAGACACTGGGATAATTCGTCTTTGGCTAAGAATGTATGGGCTAACGAGATGAGGTATGGCGGCCGCCGAATAAGGGCTGGCGTACTGGCAGAAACAGGGTTAGTTGGTTAGTTGATAGGGTTTCAAAGTTAATTATAGCAGTAGGTGTAGTGAGTAGGTGGTTGACCGCCCTCCTTAATAGGCTTAGTTGATAGGCGGCCGCCGTACCTCTTCTCGTTAGCCCATTCATTAGCCAAAGACAAATTATCCCAGTATCTACGGTAGTACTAGCCTCTGAGGGCCGCGGAAGATACCGTATCATATCACGTGAACTAAGTAGTCTTACTAATACATGCGCATCCTAGCCCCACCTCAGACTACATATGTATCTTAGTACAGACACGTAGGGTTACTTAGGGTTAGGGTTAGCATTTGCGTGATGTACAGGTATTCCCAGCTGCCCTTAGCAGCTAGTACTGTCTACTTATTTTTATCCGTTACCGATCTTCAGCTGACGAGCACTGCGTGGGCAGGAGTAGTCTCTCCAGCTGCATAGTGATAAGAGCATCAGTCAGCTCCGCCGGGCGCTGAGAAACAGACCGGATGAGCCGCAGGAGTTGACGCGGTGGCTCAGCCTCGCAGCCGTTGACAACATACCCGATCCGGCCGCCGCCGACCAGCCGCGGATTCAGGTGTTGGGGAATCGGACCCGCTCCTCGGTCGGATGCAGCTGGCGATGCGTCACCGGACCAAATGGCTGCCGGACGCCTTCACGTCCGCCAAGACGTCGTTTTCGTATGCGTAGGCTGTATCGGGGTGAAGTGTTGCTTTCTGGAACATCCATCGCTCAAGCCCCTATTCCCCCTTCCCTTATGTTCCTTCTCTGACTGACTCGTCATCACGGACCTGTCGATAATCGACATCTGTCTGGTCAGCTCCGCAAACACGGAGGTGCACACCACTAATACAGAACCGCGCTGGCACGTGGACCTTGAGTTGGTCAACACGCGGGTGGGCACGCTCTTAGAAGTTGCAACTAAGAGCCCCGTGACCTTCTCGCGTCATTCTGTGGAGACAAGGTCAAGGTGCACGTTCAAAAGCCAAGTTGTGCGTTCGATGCCAAGCTTTGGTTATTACGAGTAAGAAGCTTCTGTTTATTACTGTTTTGTTTGGTACCGAATGACGTGGATTGTACGTATATGGCGTATGACGGTGCTGTATGTCATGTATCAAGTTGTCAGGGGTTATGTGCACATATTGCTAAGATCTGAGCAGACAGGGCAGGGTCGAGATCGTCCCTAGTTCCAAGTTTACTACACGTGGGTATTAGGGTGCCGCCCCCGGTCCATTATGTCACATGGCCGTCAGCCGCAGGCTGTTTATCCTGTTTGAGCGGAGCTGATGACACACGATACAACGGTTCTATATTGGTCTGGTGTCAGGAGATCGGCCTAGTTCCGAGTTCGTCATGAACGCCGGTGCACCGCGGTCGGAAGAAGACCGGAATGTTGGTGTTGAGGCCATCATTGTGAACGGACCATGGTCCTAAGGGTGTCCACATTGTATATCGTTTACAGTAAAAGAGATTGCCCCGGCTGAAAGGCCGGAATACACATAGACTCCATTGAATACAGGGTTCCAGGCGGGGTGGAGGGGAAGTTCTGCCTGCCTGCCTGCCTGCCGCAACCACAGCACCGCACGCGGCAGAGGAGGGTGAGGAGGGAGATCAGACCGGGGGTGAGCCCGGTTGGGATCATGTCCTCCCCAGCCCTTCCCATGGTTCCGGCAGGGACCATCTCGCTTTAGTCACGCTTGCCCCAGCCACCGGCCCCAGAAGCCCGTGGCAACGGTACCCAATCACAGACGGACCCGATCCGCTCGCGAAGGTCCTCCCTTGGGACGAGCCCCAACCCCCTTCAAGAGATGCGGCAATGCGGCATCGGCCAGCGTCCACGACTCAAGACACACACCCAACCACAGCTGCCGTTGTCGATCTTTGCCATTTTCTGCCCAATATACTACCCTCTTGTGTGTGTGTGTGTGCATAACGTTCCTATTTACGATGCAATTTACACGAAATCTTACCACAGATAAGACACCGGGGGGTGCCCGAGTCGCGACGCACCCCCCCCCCCCCCCCCCCCCCCTCATATCATCCCTTCTCTTATCCTCACGATAACCAGTGGAAGGTCGGGCCGCCGGCAACCTTCGCAAAAGTGGCTTACGTAGGCTCGCCTCTCTATCCCACCCTTCACGTCGGCCACGCTACTGCGCGTACAAGGTTTACTGGGTAGCGCCGTCTTCACCGATGGGCGTGACTACGCGCGCGGGGGAAATGCTGCGCTGCACGGCGGGATGCCACCCTCTACCCCCCTCCCCCATGGTTGGTTCTTGAAGATCGCTACGCCATTTGTGCCCAATACGGTTCAGAAAGCAAGATTTCGTAAATCGCGTGGTTGGTGCCTGTGGCCGGTATGGTGAGGTTGTGTGTTTCTTTTAGAAACATTCCGTTGTGTTGAGCATCGCGCGTGGTACCGATACTGTATCTTTTCCCCCGACTGTTTCAAGATAATCATTGTGTACCTGTGCCGCCTTTCAGAGGGACCGGGCTGGGTAGTCATCTCAGTTGGCGAGATTACGTGAGATTGTCGTTGACTCCAACAATCCCTCCTTGTTCGGGAACACCACGGTTATTTGTCAACATCCACTGATGGTAGAAACGTCGGGAGCGGGAAATGGGAGAACGGTCATATGCGAAGATAAGCGGAGCGGGGTAGATTGAGGGACGTTTGATGAGTGAATTTATTATGTTCGAGACTATCATTCATATTCCAATCCTCCTACATGAGTACGGTATCTTCTGGGTATAGACTTAAAACACTAACAACGCTGACATGTTTGTAAAATGATATGGCGGACAGTTCCGTCATGATAGATCCCCTGAGAAGGGACAAGACACTCGGCGCAAACAGGGTCTCTCTCCCCTGCCTCTGTGCCAAGGATGGCCTGTCGTTATCTGATGAGCGGCCCAGGATGAATGGTGGTGTCAAGGGTGCATAGCCAGGGGTCCAGCCTTATGAACAGGCATGCCTGACTAGCAAGAGAGGCTAAAGGGGGGTGGGTGAGGTGAGTGCTGGCCAGGCTTGGGGGAGCGAGAGATCCCCCCCTCCTCGGCTCAGGCCATTTCCACTTGGCAAGGCTTGGCTTAGCACGAGCCGCGGACGTCGTCCGGGTTCGCCGTGCAATGGCCCCTGCCGTCGACGCAGTCGAAGCCCGACTTTGCGATCTCGCGGCAGGCGTCCTCCCACTGGTCGCCGGCGACACCTTCACCGCTTGCCACGCACTGGAAAGGACTGAGTCAGCATTTGCAAGGTCGCATCTTCTCTGGTCTGGCCTGGTATGCCAACCAGAGGGTCAGTCACTCACTCGTCCGCTGGTAGCATTGTACGAAGCCGATCCCCACTCGTAGTTCTTGGAGGCGTAGAGCGTGCAAGCCTTGGTGGTGATGCGCCAGTTATAGATTTTGCTGTTGTGACATGCGCAGCTCTCATGAAGATTCGCGGAACTGGCGGGCGGTGTTAGTTCTCTGGAGAGATGGGGTCGGGGAGACAGTGGACTCACGCGAAGGAAACAAAGAGGAGCGCCACGGCGATCTTGGAGACGGAGAACTGCATCTTGTCGGTGGCGGTGGCGGGGGCGACGATGATTTGACTGGGCAGTCAGTGGAAGTGACTGTGACGACGGAGATTCTTCTGTCGACGAGCGAGAATATATCGCGACCGATGATGAGACCAAGACCCGAGGGCAAAAAACAAAAAACAAAAAAAGGGCGTGAACGGTGGGTAGATAAGGCCGGAGAATGCCAAGGCAAACAAACGGGTGGAATCGATTCTGGTTTATATTATCCATTGATGGCAATTAACCAGCCTACTGGGGATAGCACGTCTTCACGCTGCACAGCTGCGTTCAGATGCAGTTCATCTCCTTTGCGTACCGGCAGAGATCATCTAACTCTGCCAGGTCCCCCCTTCCGCCGGCTCTAAGTGCAGCCGAGGCCCACAACAGGAGCAGGCCAGCCTAGAGTGGGCGGACTAGGGTGAAGTCTGGCCGACTGCGAAGGATGTGGGAATGTGAGCGCACTGGGCGGCGCAGAGTCGGCAGGGCCATGCGCTTGCTGGCGGCTGTCGCTCGGCGCGTGGCGACGGTAGCTGAAATGCGTTGTTCCCGCATGGGAGTGTTTCGCGGAACCTGGGCGAGGGAGGGGATGGAAATAGGAAAGTGATGCGGGACGAGGCTGTGATAGTCTAGAAGACATACCACGTAGGAAACCCGCTTCGTTATCTACTCTGTGCGCGTTTGTCGAATCAAGGAATGACTTTAGACGCTCAGACGCGAGTAGGGCCCCATCCGTCATTGGTCACCTACACGTGTAATATCTTCTGTATCTGAGATACGGAGGTGTGATCTTTACCCTTTCGGTGCCCCATCCAATGATCCCTGACCGCCTCGGCCAGCATCGTAGAGGTATCGAGTCAGTACGAAGTCGTACCGGCGCTGGGTCCCCCATGGCGCAGATTGGCCCAGCTCGATTGCTATTGGCTTCCAAGGCCGCGGGGCATGAGGCGCAATGATACGCTGCCCTGGCCGGCTGGCGAGGACACACGAATGGCTATCAGAAGCATTGCCGAGTATGTCTGCAGCCGGGCGACCAGGGAGTCAGGGCGTGGGCGAGATAAGCAGAGTCTCCGCAGTTCCAGTGACTCCGGAAATTATGAGATAGATTGTGGACTCGTAGGAGGCCGTAGTCACTCTCGTGCGGCCCTGGCTCAACGAACTTCGAGGTTGAGCACGGGAACCATGTTCGTTATCATCTCGTCGATGCTCTTGGCCCAGCCGGCTTATAATTACTCGCGACAGCCTCCCACACATCCCTAGCTTGAGAGCTTCACTCACTAGCAACGGCCAGTCCATTTTACTTATTATAATTCTCTCCGCCTCGAACGCCTACGTTTCCCGCTAAAACGAAACATCCTCAAACCTACTTTTAATGCAGTCGTATGGCAAACTAAAAGAAGACCAGCCCCGTCACAACCAAATAATCCAATGCGTTTCTCCATCCTCGCCGCCGCGGGACTCCTCGTCGCCGGCGCCACCGCGGCTCCCACTCCCGAGCCGGCCGCTCTCAACTGGGACGACGTCGTCATCGTCATGGACGACGGCAGCACCAAGGTGATGAAGGCCGACAAGTGGGCCGAGATCGAACGCCGCGCACCGCTGCCCCCCATCCCCGAAGGCTTCAGCACCACCCCTGTGCGCAAAGCCCCCGAGAACAACATCACCCGCCGCGACTGTAAGTGGTCGGCCGAGGCCCAGATCCTCACCGACGAGGAGTTCCTGGGCGCGGACGTTGCCGTCTCGCCCGTCGTCAGCTCGTTCGGCGCCATTTCCGACGTCTCGGTCGCCAGCGGTTACTCAATTTCAAACACCGTCACCGTCACGTCCGGCGCGGAAGCCTTCCTTATCGAGAAGGTCCTCTCTGTGACCCTTTCGGTCAGCTACGCCTACAGTTGGACTACGACCGAGACCCAGACCCTCCGTTTCACCATGTCGGCGAACAACTACGGCCTCGTCGTCTCCCAGCCCAACGTCCGCCGCGTCACCGGCAACATGCTCTCTGGCTGCGCAGACAAGCCCACCGTCACACCCTTTGTCTCCGACACCTACACGGACCAGTCCTACGGCCACCTCAACTGGGTCAAGGGAGTCATCCGCCTCTGCAACAGCACCGTATACCCAGTCCCCTTCTGCTCCGGCGAGGGTACGCACTCCTGAGCGGCTCCCCTCCGCTACCCTTGGTGCGCCACGCACCCCGGAGGTCGAGGTCCGCGACCGCTCTGATTAATCTTGCGCACGACCCCCCCCACGTCTGGCACGCAAAGGGTTCTCTAGAGGCCAAGCCTGAAACTGTGTTAACGCAGCGCGATATCATGTCATCACCTTCCTGCACAGCATGTTTTACTATACCACTTTAGCGGAAACGTCTTACGAGTTCTGTTTACGGTCTATTTTCTTTTACACCTACTATATCCATTTTGGAGCAGCAAGCCGTTGCAGGCGGCTTGGACGACGGTTTTTGACGGCCATGTGTTTTAGCGATTTAGCGATAACGATACCAGTCTGCCATGGGCCCATGTTGGGGCCAGAAAGGGTCTATCTCCCTTTATTAAACAAACAAATCAAATACTGAAAACATTTCAAACTTGCTCAAACATCCATTTCGTGCTCCCTCATTACAAGTCGACATTGTGCGCCCAGTACCGGACTTTCCGTATGTGAAACAATGATTCAGTCGTGGTTCCTTAGCACGCTCCCGCATATAATACATATGTATAAATCACTCAAGTGGTGGTTATCTAAACCCTGGGCCAATGGTTGCTCGTGAACCTTCTTCAGGACCTTGCCCTTTTGGGAACCCCATTCCTCGAGTAATTGCGACGCAGGTGAGTCCCTTGGTTGAGATACAGTAAAACCCTCATTGACGGTCTTGACCGACATTTAATTGCGCGTTATTTTTACAATGATCTTGAGTCGTCACAAACCCGCTTTCGCCGCACAAGGGTCTGCACTAGAAACCAACAGTGGGCTTGTTTCACCTCTGGAAACTGGTTTAGATGTGGTTTTCTTAATTCGCCTACACAGTTAATTATTCATTTTACAGTGATCATCTGTTGAAAAGAGTGGTGACACTGCATCGTAGCAAGATGTCATGCTCGTGATTTACTGCTTCTCCCGCTCCGCTTTCAGCTTCTGGTCCTCCTCCTCATTCTTGGGCACCTTGACAAAGGCCGGTACGGTGACAGCATTCAGCTTGCGCAATGCCTAGAAAATGGGTTAGAGGCGCGCCCGATGATAGATGCGAGACCGCCTACCCAAAACAACCGCCACTGCGAAACACGGCAGAACACGGCAACACCCGCTTGACTCACGAGCCAGGCGAGCGTCCGGGCAGCGGTACGAAAAGAGACCTGAAAGGAGTCACGTACCTGCGAGAAAGCCCCGTCGGGCAGGTTGTTGTTCCACTTGTCGTTGACCTTGACGATCTTGCCGTCGTCCCCGACCTCGATCTGCACGACGCTCTCCATGGTCTGCTCCGTCTTGACGCCCTTGACAGTGTAGCTGTTCTTCAGTTCGAGCTCAATCGGGTTACCGGCGGACGTGACAGTGTGCGACTGAATCTTGATGGGGTTGAACAGCGCCGGGAGGCCGTACCATTGGGCAGCGAACTTGTCATAGCCCTCGGCGACGGTGATGTTGTCCTGGAAGGTGGCGTTCCTGGACCACAACGACAGGTGCTTCAACGTGGGGTTGCCCTCGAAGAGCTAAAGGCAGGCGTTGATTAGCCCGTCGATCATGCAAATCAATCGTGTGCAAGCGGGGGAGGAGCAGGGGTCATACATCGAGAACGCTGCCAACCAAAACCTTCTGCTGCTGCGAGAGCGAGACGCCGGACTTCTGAACGATGTCGTTGTTCTTGATGCCGATGGACTCGAAGCTGGGCGCCTTGGAGTCGGCGGAGGCCTGCGCCTTGGCCGTCTCGGAGGGGGTGCCCGAAGCCATGTTTCTCTGGACTTGCTTTGCGAACGACTTGGTCTCTGGGTGAGTAGCGATCTGCTTTGCGATGTGTCTCGCGGATGAGTGCATGAAGGCGATGACGAAGATGAGAGGAAGAGATCAAACAAGAGTCAGGGACTTGCTTGTCAGGAGTTTTGGGGGGGTAATGAGGGGTGACTGAGTGAGAGAGCGACGTTGGTATGTCGTCAATGTCAAATAACCGTCGTGCGCATATTCGTCGCGTCACTGGGCTGACGTGACACACTGTCCATGATGAGCGCTGACGTCATGACTTGGGCTTTGATGAAGTGATGGATGCAGTTATACACCAAAGCACAAGTCGTGCGTGAGGAATGTTGGCGTCTCAATACGAGCCGAAAACAGTATGTAGGTCAACATCTCATTCTTGATCCTGCTGCGTCGGCGCTTCCGTATGTCCCGCCGTCCCCGCGCCGGCTTGAAATTCCATGGGAGGCATAAGCGGCGCCCGGACCCGGACCCGGACCCGGACTAGAAAGACGGACCCGCTTGTACCAGCACCACGGCGCTGACTAATCTTAGAGGCAATTTGAGTGCTACCTATTCTTATAGATAAGGGATTCCCTACTACTATACCCCTCATTTCCTTTTTATGAGCTTTGTGCGGTCACAAACGCCACGAATGCTACAGTACCAGGTCGTTCTTACGAGTTGATACCCACTGAGGATCCTCCCAGGCAATTGGCGCCGAGAGCCGGACCGAGGCCCCAGCATACATTATCTGTCCTTACTCCACTAGGAGGATGCCGACGGGCTAGCACATTGGCGGTGACAAGATAGCCTATAATTACATAGAGAAGTGCGTTGCCGAGGACGCAAACACCAATCGCTCTTCATAATGAGAGTGCATGGCAATACCCCATATTGTTCATATTGAATTTTGGTATTCCTTTCTGAGACCTGTACGGATACATAGACGTTATTGAATCTGATCTTATTGCCGTGATCTTGAACTTCTTCTTTTCGCCACACGTGTTCAAGTCTTGGACTCTTAATGGTCCCGATGAGTGTATTCACTGTGGGCCCTTACAGATCTCATCTCATAACACTTCTAGTATGGCTTAGTCAAGACGGAAAACACGGCTATCAGGCAACGTTTGGGTCTTTTGGTTGTTGCATTCATTGGTTGTTGCAATTCATTGGTTGTCGACCCTAGACTGGCTTTCCACATCCAGTGGAGGCGATCTTCCGGCGCTTTGGGCGTGTTTGTCGTTAATCTCCAACCAGGGGCATCCCAGATGGTGAATAAGCTTCTCCTCGGACCAGGCATTCTACATTGCATAGAAGGGTATGCCAAGCCAACTGGGTGTCTGGGCCAACGACGACTGTGGTCCATTGAGCCCTGTCCATCACAAGAGCGGAACTGTTGGTAGCGAAGCTTCTGAGTTTCTGTCCGATTCGTACTGAACCGCCCCAGCTGGATGGGAACTCCAGTGCCACTTTCGTGCATTGAACTACACGATGTACGGTGTAGAATTGGGTGCCAGTAGCCATTATATTTCGGCGACGGTATCGCCGACGGATTAGCGCTAGTCAGGGATTATTTATCTATGGGTCTCCCGTCGTGTTGGCTCGGCTCAGGCCAGGGTCTAGTGATTTGAGTTTCGAGATGCCTACCTAGGGTCCTAGATGGATTCCCCATGCAACCTCCCTGTTGGATGTCGGCTCGGTCATCATATTCCCAGTTGTTCTGATAGGGCCGACCGCTATCGTGTATCTGCATACGGAGTACTAGTTGGGATAGCACGGAGCGCCTGTGGGGGTTCGGGGTGTGCTATCTTTCGGCAGAGAGCCAAGATCAATTACAATTATGCCAAGCAACGCCATACCGAAAGGAACCCATGTTCCTCGGGTCTGTTCACCTGCTTGACTCAATCCTGTTGCGAAGATGCTATGCACCGTAACTCTTGCTGATAAGAAGACAAACTTCACGTGACAAGTGGAGTAATTCTGAATGTCGCCTCACCGCACTTTGCCGTAAGAGAAGCTTGTGTTATTATAATAGCCCAAAACAGTAGGTCGGTATTCTAGCCAGCTCTAGATGTAGGAGCAGATATTAGGGAACGTTTCCCTTTGACAGATGGCTTGTAATTCCCTAGTTCGGGTCGGAGTACACAGAAGTTCAGTCTATTTAGGATCTCGGTCCACCTTTATCCCGTCCTCACCGCACGTGTCGCTGCCATTCTCCGCCAACTATCATTGGAACCTGGAGATACAGCGGGTCATACCCATTGATTGGTGAGGAGAAAGCCGTTCAAGCCCGGAATTCTCGAGTCATGTCCCTAGTTATTGAGCACGCTTCAAACTCATTGGCGGGGATCTATCCATAGATTATAATACCACCACATAACACCATTCTTGACCTTCCTCGACGCCATGTGCCTGGCAGTTCGCTAAGCACGTGCTTCGAACAAACGTTCAATCCTTGTTGATATTTGTTGCTATTGAACGGGTTGAATGGACGGCGTTTTGCACGTGGTCAAGGTTGCGGTTCTCCCTAGATCTTGGCCATTGTCCCTGTTAGTCAACATCAAAACGAAAGGCTGGGAGGTCGCACAGGGAGTAGTACAATAAGGAGACATCCGCGGTCGGCACGTGGTGCCGCAATACGCTAACAAATGCCTTGGATCGTGCAAGTACCTATCCAAGAGGTCTAATAATATCTCTTAAGCGCAGAAACAACGTCCTTCTCGGATGAGAATGTTTTCGCGGACTAGGCCTTTGTTTTGCAAGATTCTAAATCCAGTTTCCGGTGTCTATACGGTCGATGGATGCATGGAAATGCGCAGAATGCAAATCTTATAACAAGATGACGGCGCGTTGATAGGCGGTATCTACTCTCTCGCTATCGTAAGCTGGTACTGTATTATTACAAGATGTGAGCCGGCCCCAGAAAGTCCATGACACGATTTGACCTTAAAGTTTCGCTGTCGAACCTCTGGGTGTGATAATATTCAAGGATGTCTGGGTCACTGTCCAAATTCGACTACGTGCAGAGAGTTCTAATTCACACCCCGAATACATGCGTACGCTCGTATTCTACCACAGTTTATTGATTTGCAAGCGCCATATGTCTACTCCACACGCGTCGAAAATCTCGGCCATAATCGCTATAGGTCGTTGACGAGATCGTCTGGTGGCTTTTCCTCATTTGGAAGCTCAGCATCAATATACTTTTGCAGATCTCATGGTCATATTATTACACAGACTGGAGTGGCACAGCATATACTTGCCGGCGTTATCAAATATAGCATCTCGATGGTATAATACACTTTAAGTGGGTTTGCTAAGGGTTCTTCACTAAGACGCAAGGAGCGTTATTAGTCATTTGTTGGGAAGAGATTGTCTTGTATTGGGATTTGTTGGAGCGGTAGATTGCTATCTAAAGAAGGTGTATAGTGTGACGTTAGACGTCAGGTGTATTGGCATTATTCACGATGGATCCTGGCAAAGAATCACGGGATCTTAAAATAGAGTGGCTGGAAACGTGTCGGATTGCTTGGCTATGATTAAACCCGACAGTCATCAGTCTGTGACGATAACCTCAAAATGCTATTCCTAACGAAGGTGAATCTCCGCCATTTTAGGGGCTAGCGTAGTACCTGCGGGGCTTAGAAACCAAACAGCAATCACAAGTACTACGCTAAGCTTTTCCATAGGACGACCCCCTCGACTCAGGGACATCCTGACCGTAATGATCCTGATGCTAAGGGATTTGAAAACGGGTAGCTGCTCTGAAAGGATTTTCCGATGTCGGATTGCACTTCCAGCCAGCGGTATTGCGCAATTGGCCTAAGTGGTCCGTACGTATTCAAGATATTGTGGTGGGGACAGTTGATATGTCTTTAGTTTCAGTTTTACTTCCAAGCCCAGTGAGCACGGCTTTTCCTTGGATCAGTGACATCCAAGTTCATGGAATTCGCCGTGGCCAGATGTTTGTCCTAGAGAAACGTCGTATTTATGCCGACACCGCGGTTTTAGTCTAGCCGAGTGATATGCCTTATTTCTTTGATAACAGAGCCTGGATGAGGATAAGTCAGCGTCACCTCGCCCCCTGCTCGCTTCATCAGTGTCATGACTGACAGAATCACACGCACCTTGGTATCTCTGCGATTCCCTTAAGGCCGAGAGCAAAGCCTGGCTTTTCGCCACCATTATTGAATGAATTCACCAGTCAGAGCACACAATAGAGGCAAGAAGAAATAGGGTGAAAGATGCTCAAGTATAGGAAATACTGCTGAGCAGTGGAGTGGCTTTATAGATTTGACTAGGTAATGAGTGAAACAGATGTAGAAACACGTGACGGGGCTTGTCCCATGAGCCTCTAGCGATGGGGCTTTCCAAGAAATGAACGCTTCAGCTTACGTATGCCGAAAACAGACTCGTACTGTGAGAAGCACCCAAATCTATGGTTAATGGGTGTCGTCTCACTCTTCGGTAGGTCATTTGGTTGAAGAATAACAGGCGATATTGAGTGTCACTGTAATAAATTCCACTAGATCGTATAACGGACCCCTCCTTGTCCACAGAGGCCAGCTAAGTTTTCACTAACACCTTGTTGGGTAATCAATGCACAAATATCTGCTTAGGCAGCAGTATTATTACACTAATCTGTCAATCCTCTGATACAGATAATAAAGCGCACTGCTTCACATCATCAGACTGGCCCTCGATCCGCGCGAGCATGAGTTTACTCACGGCAGCGAAGTTATTTTCGCGACATACTATCCTACAGCAGAAATAGGAATAAAACAGCAGTATTGAGACTTCAAGCATCCTCGAAGCTTTATAACAGGGCCTAGTATCTCTAAAATTGCGCCTTAGTTGCGGCAAGCAACCAAGCCAATGACAAGAAATGGTTTATCGCCATCGGTGACCACATGACCGTCAGCCTCCAGTACACCAACTTGGCGCGGAAACAATTTGCCCGCCAATCCCACGTGGGGTTCGCGAGAGCTTGCCTTGCTAGTCTACGAGCTAGGCTAGCTGTGACGTGAGGGAATGAGCGTATTTCGCGCCTTGCGCTCACTCTCGGAGCTGTCATTGGCTACCATGAGGCTGTGGCAGGGCGTCGGGGGAAGCCCTCGATGGCTATATGATGTGCCAAGATAACGTGCATAACCGATACGCCCGAGTTATGTGGCCAGCCACTTCGGGTTGGCATAAACCAAAGAGATCATTTCTAACGGATAGACTGTACGTCATCGTCAGAGGCGCTCATCCAAGTGTCCGCGAAAATCCATGGGTGTCCAGACCTGGTTGACAATGGTCAATGATCTGCTTTGATGACACACGAGTTGCTCAGCCATAAAGTGAAGTTTTGGCTGCAATGTGCTGCTCGAAAACTACGTTGGGAGTTAACATAGATGACTCTCAGCGACCAAAGATCGATCTAATTCGTGCTATCTCGTGCATATTCAGTTTCCAACCTTGAATGATATCGTGTGAAGTAATACATCTTCTTATAGACGTCATAATGGGTTTTGTAGGTACCGCAATCCACCGCATACTCTCGTTTTCACTAACTTCATAAGTTTAAGTCGCTGGGCAATGTGGCCGACAAGTTTGCAATGCATGCTGTTAACTCTGCCGGTATGCACAAGTCCCTGAGGCCTCTGTTAGAAAGTCCTGTGAAGTGCTGAATACGTTTGTTTCAGCGATGAGCCGTGCCTCTTACGCCGATGGAGTTGACTGTGTCCCGGCCGATGGCTGCCTTCTGCCATCCAAAGGCAAAGGCAAAAGTGAGCCCCCACCACGGGTGTCGAAGATGACCTGGAAGGAAACGCTGGAGGCGGAAAAGGCTGCGAAGGAGAAGGAAAACTCTCTTGCGAAGTGACTAGGCAACAGGAACGGATCTTTTTAAATAGGCGCAGGCAAAAGGATGCGGCTGGCAGAGTCGAGGAACGGTGCACCAATAATGATATTTGAGACATACCCGGATTCACACTAGATAATGCGACATATCACAGTTATCGGAGTGATGTATCTGAAATGATTGATGTTCCGAATTGAGAGGAATGTACGCATAGCTACACAAACAAGCACCCTAGAAGATCTTCAGAAGAATTACATCTCCATCGCCACTACTCCCATCCTCCCACCGCCAGACACGTTTCTTGCAAAGCCTTGTACCATCGCCCTGTAATTCACCTCGTATGGATCGGCCATGTTCCGGCCAGGCCCGGTAGCGCAACGCTAGTAGTTGGTTACAAAAGAGTATGCAGGTGGAGGTCGCCGCGGTAGGAGTCTATTAAAGGTGGGTGAGTTTATATGTACGAAACGGCGAGCATTCCTCTTGGGAGCAAAATGGTAAGTAGACGTTGTACAACCTTCTACAATGACAAACACTGCCCATGGTATCTAGACCCCAAAGATTGATTTTGCAAAACTCTGCCAAGGAGCCATTCAGACGTCTTCCAATCTGCGACGACGACTGGCATTGACCTGTGCAGAAGGAAAAGAACTGCTTTTCATTTCCGGTTCCTGTTCTTTGACTGTTCCTAGCACAGTTAGCGTTACCCCGCTATAAGCCCAACGCAGCGCTCACATCTCTACAGGATCATACGATCCAAGTCACCCTTGACCGTTTGATCCGTAATTATCCAACTCCTAACGTCAGGTATATCTACGCACAATATTCTGAATACGATTCCGGTTAAATTCTCTCCTTCATTCCAACTTGATTGAATGCGTACTTCAGGGAGCTCACCATTCACCTTGGGACTCCATTTGCATCCATAGCCATGCCAAGCCTGAACCTGGGCGCTATATGCCGCTACAACTGAAAGTCTAGAATTCTTGAAGAGGCCCCGGTGCCTACACCTGTATAATCCTGACCCCACAAAGCATTAAACTAATTGGTGTAGCGCCATTTATTCAAAGGGAACATACCCCGTGTCAGGACGAGGCCTATGTCCGGGTCCCTAAGTAACCTCACCCGACGGCCTGCATGATTTTCTTTTTCTTTTCCTCCACTGAGAAACTCAAAAGGAACCGCCGATCCGCGTGCGGGGTGAATACGAACATATATCATGCATTTCTGCCTCTCGTTTGTCTTGTCCTTCCCGGTACCCTCGTCCAGCAAATGGGCATGAGAACCTGGTGCAGCCAAGCATTGTATTCCAAGAATATCGGTTGCTAGGGCAATATAACCTCCGCTAGCGCCATGGCAGCTCACATAAGCCTGGAGGATACTGAATCCACGTTGGACCGAGTGCTGATGAGGCGGGCTATTGACGCACGACATGGTGAGGGGCCCTGGATCACCATAAGCGGCTAAAACAACCTTGGGTCCCCGGACCGTACTACCAACGCAAGAACGCACCTTGCCGAAGAGCTGGATCTCGGGGTAAAACACGGTAGCGCTGGAGCGTCGAGAAGCCATCAGCTCTGGTACCCGAAGGTGGTTAGCAGAACTTCCCCGCGAGCGACCTACTGTGAGCCAAAGCAAGGGGGAGGGAAATCGTTGGGCAATGCCAAGTGCGAACGGCATCAGGGACCAATTGGTGCCGCAGCGGCCCCGCCCGCGCCAACCGGATGCCATACCAATGTTACTGCTTGGCGACATCCTCACTGTGCCCGGGTGGCATGTTTTCAGCCGAGGGCTTCTGGACCATATTACGGGACGTAAGCACAAGAATTCGAGGGCATGGCACAATTTTCTTTCTTGGCGTGGCTGCTATGCTCTAGATCACATATAGGATGGGGGTGTTCCGCCTGTTGTCGCCGCTCGCATCCACCTTCTCATCTGTTGTGACAGGGGTTTACCAAGGTCTCTCATTTCTCTATAACAAGCTCATCAGGTTAATAAAGACTGAGAGCACTGCCTTGCAAAAAAACATGGTGCACCTTGGAACGCGGTGCCTGTTGGCAACAGCCTATATTAGCGCAGTAGTTGCTGCTGCCGCGTGCTCCTCCGACCTCCTGGTGGATGACTTATCCAATTCGCTCTCAACAAACCGAAACAACCTCGGTTCTTGGACTTCAGGTAAGATCCACCCCAATGTGCCAGTCTCCAGCTGTCCTCACAAACTTGCTGTTGACCGACTTCGATAGACGATGGTAGCATGGCCAGTATTTCAGCCTCCGGGGGCATCCTCAGCTTCACCCCTAAGAGTGGAGCGTACTTTTACGAGACGTTCCCCTGCCAGGCGTTGCAGACAGACTCGTACACGCACATACAGCTCGACATCAAGGCACCCGCATCGGACGCGGCCTTTACAGCTGAGCTCAGCTGGGCCTCGACCTGTTCGGCGACGGCCACTACGAAGACAGCTTTCCGGGTCACCAGTCTTACCGGCGGATGGCAGACGCTCCGCATTCCATTGAGCAGCTTTGCCGGGGCGAACCTCAACGCGGCCCTATCCGTTGTCATTGGGTCCTTCTCGTCTACGCAGCAATGGCAATTGGATAAGGTGCAATTCGTCTGCGGCCGGGCCACCACAACTTCTGCTGGTGAGTTTGAACTGGCCAGTCCTTACACGGTCTTCATTAGATTGGTATTGACCATGTCTCATAGGCACTACGTCTGCCCAGGCTCCTACCATTCCAGCATCATCCACCCCGCTATCCACACCTCCGTCATCATGCTCGCCGCTGCTGGTGGATGACTGGGCGTCGCAGTCACGTCTTAGCTTCCTGGCATACAACGCTCTCTTACTACCGACTGGTGACGATGGGACGATGCAATCCGTGGTCGTGGACAACCACCACGTGACGCTGACGCCAAAGTCCACCTCATCGTACTTCTACTCCCAGGTAGGATGTGTAGATGCCACAAGGTATGGTGGCATGTCGCTCTGGGTCACGGCCCCGGCTGGGACGACGTTCAAAATCGAGCTGTCTTCCAAGACGACGTGCGACGGCGCGGCGACGGCATTGTCGGTCCAGACGACAGCTCAACTGGGTTGGACATTCGACGGAACCGAGAAGCTGTACAGCTTCCCCTGGTCAAAGGTCAGCGGCATCAACCTGACCAAGCTGAGATCCATCGTGATCTCGGCGCCCAGCCAGCCGCTCAAACTGGGCCCCCTGGCATTCTACTGCGGCAGCACCCCGAGTGGCTGGGTTGTGCCCTCGGCCACAGGCCCGGCGGCGCCAACACAAACCGTGGAGGCACCAGCCGCTACGGCTTCGGCGTTCATTGTCGATGCTTTCAATAATCCGAGCACTAAATCGCTCGGGTTCTGGCACGGCGGCGAGGACCTGAGTCTCAGCTGGGGCCAAAACCGCCTTAGCATTGTTGCCTCAGCTTCTGACTACGCCTTCACAACGCTTATGAGCAACGGCTGCCGAGACCTGCGCAGCCACAGCGGCTCGTACTTGCACATCGCCTACTCGGGTCACACAAAGTTCTCCGTCTCGCTGCAGCAGCACAACTCGCAGTGCGACTCGGGAGTCGCGCCGTACCCGATGACAAGGGACAGCCTCGAGGCGGGCCGGTACGCGACGGGAAACGACATCTATATACCCATCTCGCACTTTGCCATCGACCTACAGCGCGTCAGCAGCGTCGCCGTCAGAGGCATATACAGCTCCGAGCCCGTGATTCTGAGCAAGATTGAGATCGTCCCCTCGATCCCGTCGGGGGTGAGCATACCCCGCAAGCTGCCTTCCGGCACCCTCGTCTTCTCCTGCACCCGGCCCAACTCGTTCGCGTTCGGGATCGACGACGGCAACCCGAGGTACGCCGCCCGGCTGGCGCAGATCATCCGCGAGGCGGGCATCAAGGTGACCTTCTTCGCTGTCGGCGCGGTGCTCGAGAACAACGCCACGGGCATGGCCGACCTCTACCGGCAGCTGCGGAGCGAGGGCCACCAGATCGCGTTGCACTCGTACACGCACCCGCGCATGGAGGGGCTCGCGAGCACCGAGAGCATCGACTGGGAGTACAGCGAGGACTACCGGGTGATGACGGGCATCTTTGGCGAGAAGTCCAACTACTTCCGCCCGCCCTACGGCGTCGAGGGCGCGCGCATGCGGCAGCGCTGGGCGGCCGCCTCGGGCGCGGCCAAGGCGTACCTGATCAACTGGAGCGTCGACGTCCAGGACTGGCTGTGGGCCGAGACGAGCACGCCGGAGAAGCAGGTCGACGCCTTCAGGGCCGACGTCGCCAAGGGGGGCAACCTCGTCGTCATGCACTTTTCGTACAACTCGACGGTCAACTACTTCCCCGAGTTCATCAGGCAAGCCAAGGCGACCGGGAAGCAAATCATGCGCATCGACCAGTGCATGGAGGACCCGAACGCGCCGCCGCTTTGAAATGCAGAAGCGGCGTTCAGAGGTGGAGAGCTAGTTGGACATTAGCAACTGCGATGAACGCGGTTCTTCTATTCAACTCCCTGTGTTGGTAGAGTAGATGTATTTAGAATTCGAGCGGCTGTATTTCCACGCAGCATCTACCAAATCTCCCCATTGATGATACAGTAACTATACCGCATGCGACCATGTTTTGTGCCCGAAATACAATGATGCAGATTATACGCCCGTGTCATCCGGAGCACATGTAGTGTTGCAATATACGGGTGATGCTGCTCGGCCTTTTTGAGGAACGGTCCGATAATCATGTAATATACATGCTTTTGTCGCTTTATTTGGTTCTAATATGTATCGTGCCGCATAGTCTACGTTAGGCTAACAACAACAGCTCCTATGCCTCTTACACGGCCACTTCAAGGCTTTCCGATGAGCTCAGGGATGTCGGTAACAGCCCTGCTGCTCTTCTTGCCTCTGCCGCCGAAGCCCCAGCGGATCTGGTTGGGCATGCTGATCTGCACGCCGAGCTCGTCCGCCCAGCCGAAGACGAGGCCGGGGTTCTTCTGGAACCCGCGGCCGACGAAGACGGCGTCGAGGCCGTCCTTCTCCAGCAGGTCGTTGGCGAGCCTGGCGTTCTCGATGGCGCCGACGGAGCTGACGGCCATCCTGCTGCCGACGGCCTGTTTGACCTTGATGGCGAAGGGGGCCTGGTACGCCGGCGCGACGTGCGGGTGCTGGCGCTCGTGGTTGCCGCCGGTGCTCACGTCCAGGAGGTCGACGCCCCGCTCCGCGAGCAGGGGGGCGAGCCGGACGGTGTCTTCGCCGGTCCAGGACTCGGGGATGTCCTTCTGCTCTTCCAGCCAGTCGGTGGCGCTGATGCGGAGGAAGAGCGGCATGTCCTCGGGAATGATGGCGCGGGTTTGTTCGACCTGCGCTCTAGGTTAGTGTGACTGGAGGGCTTGCATGTGTTGTGCCCTTAAGAGTTAGGACTTACGATCTCCAATGTCAGCCTGACTCGGTTCTCCCTTGATTCATGCAAATGTCAGCTTCATCCAGACGATGCTTTGAGGCTCCAAGAACTTACCAGCTTCCACCATACTTGTCAGTCCGCTTGTTGCTAACAGGCGA
Source organism: Colletotrichum navitas (assembly GCF_030913465.1). Taxonomy (NCBI): domain Eukaryota; kingdom Fungi; phylum Ascomycota; class Sordariomycetes; order Glomerellales; family Glomerellaceae; genus Colletotrichum; species Colletotrichum navitas. The sequence continues at coordinate 128,271 of NW_026850622.1, read as the reverse complement.
GAGGAACTCGTGGAGAAGGTAGCCGTGCGCTGCGATGCAATTGTGAGCGCCAGGATCGTGCAGCACGCTGCGAGGGGCGAGTCTCGTATCAACTTACCATTGTGGATCTCAATCGCGTCGAAGCCAGCCTTCAAAGCCCTGCGAACGGCGTCCGCGAAAGCTGCCTTGAACTCCTCAATGTCGCGGATCGACATCTCCTTCGGGCTGGCGTGATGCTCGTTCCAGGCGATGGCGCTGGGGGCGTGCACATCGTCCGGCCAGCCGTTGAGCTCCTTGCCGGCGACGGCGCCGGAGCTCAGCCACGGGGCGACGGTGCTGGCCTTGCGGCCGGCGTGGGCGAGCTGGACCATGATCTTCTGGCTCTGGCTGTGGGCGAACTCGACGACTTTGCGCAGGGGCTCGATCTGGCTATCCTTCCAGAGGCCGACGTCCTCGGGCGTGATCCGGCCGCGGGGCTGGACCGCCGTGGCCTCGACGCAGGCAATGCCCGGGCCGCGCTGGACGATTCCTCCCATGTGGGTTTCGTGCCACTTTCCAAGGGGCGGGGGGTTAGCAAGGCGCGCGTCGTGCGTCGAGTGCCGCGGTTGGCTTACCATCGTGTAGTGACCATCCTGGGCGGAGTACTGGCACAGCGGGCTCAGCCCGATGCGGTTTTGGAGGACCTGAGACGGTCAGCGCAAGTTTGGAGCTAACCGTTCGTCTCAATGCGACATACCAAGCCTCGCAGCTTGAGAGGGCGGAAGAGCTTGGGAATGTCCTTCTGACCCTCGGGCAGCAGGGCGGTGCCTGCTGGCGGGTCTTGCTTGGGCGTGAAGTACGGAACTCCCGGGGCCGGCTCGTTGACGTAGCCATGCAGGGTTTCCGCCTTCCTGTGGATGTTGTGATGTGTCGTCGACATTGCGAGTGTCTTTGAGAGTTTGATCAGACGTTTGAAAGTTGTCTTGAACGAGAGAATTAGGGTCGGGTGTTGATGCAAGCAAGTAGTTGGTTGTAAGACTCTTATATCTTATTATATGCACGTGTCGGCGTCGACTTATAAGACCCTAGTTTTCGTGTCGCCATACGCGCAACCTGAACAGGGAAACGCAACCGATATAATACATCAGATAATTGACAGAATCGTCACTGATTGATAATCCAGCGTTGCAAAGAAGCTTGCACGTCTATCGTTCACGTCATTATTATCGCTAGTTTAATCGCTCATTGGCTAGAGATTGTCTAGCTGCTCCATCAACATTTCCCGACCGCTCTCTACCGCTCCAAACACTGAAGCTTCTCGAAACAGCGGGACCCTTTTGTTCGGGCTAAAGAGACAGAAGCTCCGCTAGACCCACGTGGAAGGGGGGGTTTGGGCTCCGTTAGGACGGAAGATAGATCCCGCGGATCTCGTGTCTGAGGCTCAAGGCGGTTCAGTTACGAGGTTCCATGCCACTGTGTTTCTTTCTAGAAACCTTCCATTACGGTGTCGGCTATCGGGCGTGGAGGTTATAGTGTGTTAAGGTATCTTTGTGCTTTGGATGCGTACCTCAGTGTCTGAGGCTCAAGGTGGTTCAGTTACGAGGTTCCATGCCACTGTGTTTCTTTCTAGAAACCTTCCATTACGGCGTCGGCTATCGGGCATGGAGGTTATAGTGTGTTAAGGTATCTTTGTGCTTTGGATGCGTACCTCAGTGTCCGAGGCTTAAGCGGAAGGATATCCCTCCAGAGGAATATATAGAGTTGCGTATGAGTTGGTTCACACTCTCGGGCCTATCCGAGAGACGGAGGTGCCCTTAGAAACCACATGGCTCGCTTCCGTCCATCACTTCATTTCGGCTTGGCAAATCCAAGCCAAGCTATTAAGCTCACGTCCTCGAAGCACAATCGTCCAATATCGCATTGCTCATCATGAAACCCGGCACGCTCAGCGGCCGCGTCTTCCACTCCAACCCCTCGGCCTTGCCTTTGAACTCGGCCGCCTCCTCGACGAGGTCCCATTTGCCCGTGGCCCCGTCCTTCTTGAGCGAGCGGAAGATGATGGTCTCCCCGGCGTCCTCGAAGACGAACTCCCGCCGGCACAGCCGCCGCCACTGCTCCGCCGGCGTGCCCTCGCGTGCGTTCTCCGCCTCCAGCTCCCGGTTCTTCCGCAGCACCGCCAGGAACGCCACGCTGTCCCACAGCCCCTCGCGCCTCGGGTACGCCTCGAGGATGCGCGTCGAGTTGTCCCGCACGAGCGGGTCGCGGCACGTCATGGCCACGATGGTCAGCTGCCACGCGAGCCCAAAGTCCATCGAGAAGATGTGCGCGGCCGACTTGATGTCCTTCTGCTGCTCGCGGAGGAGTATCTCCACCACGTCGTTGACCTCGCGGCAGTACGGCGTCATGGACGCGATGGTCGCCTCGTCGGCGTACCTCGGGAAGAAGCTGTACAGGAGCAGGACGAGGTAGTGCATCCTCATGTGCAGCAGTCTCAGGTACTCCTTCCTGGGGACGTTGGGGTCGGACAGCGTCCTGTTGTACAGCGGCTCGAAGGATTGCCGCCACTGCTGCAGGTTCGCGACGGACTTCTCGCAGTACGCCAGCAGCTCCGGCTGGTTCTGTATCAGCTCGAGGGCGCGGTCGATGTCTTGCTCGTCCTTGATGTCCCCAAACTTGATATCGTCGACGACGTTCAGAAGGAGGGGGGCCAGCTTGGCAATGCGTGCCTGGCAGGTCTTCCACCACGCGTACGCGTCGTCGGCGTCGTTGAACACCTCCGGCATGTCCTTCCTCCAGTCCCCGGGGTCGGTGTATCGCTGGATCTGCATGTTGTACGTCTCGATCGTGTGCCCGCGGGCTTTGAGGCCCTGGGCGAGCTCGTAGGCGGGCGAGCGGCTCGACGCGACGCGGCCGCTGAGTACCGTGCGGCTCTGCACGTCGAGCTGGGTGTACATCTCCAAGACCTCGGTGACGAGCTGCCTCGGGTCCGGTGCGAGGTTCCAGATCAGCTGTTCCGAGTCTTCGCTGATCAAGAGCTCGTGCAGCATCATGAAGCCGAACTTGACGTGCTGGAGTGCCGAGTGCCGGTTGCCGCGCAGGGCCTCAAAGGCCACGAAAAGGATGGACAGCAGCACCACCTCCTGGATGCTGGCCGTCTGGAAGTCGGCCTTGCCCTGGAGCCGCAGCGCCTTGCAGTAGTGGACGATGGCGTTCTGATAGTGCGGGCTCTGCAAAAGGTTGGCGACGTTGTGGAAGTTCCTCGCAACGACGTAGGAGCTGTGCGAGGAGAGCGCTCTGCTGATGGCGCCGATACTGATGGCCGCGTGCCGCAGCGCGGGGTTCTGGCGGCTGAGCTGGGGTATCGTCGTCGTCCACAGCTTCGTCCTCGAGAAGGACGCGCCGCCGAGCGAACTGCGCAACAGCTCGTTCCAGTCGTTGAAATAGACGCTCTGTAAGTCGGTGGTGAAGTCGAGTGTGTTCACGTTGGGCTCCCTGATAAGCCCACGCGGACTGCCTGGACGGCATGGGTTCCCTGGGTTCAGCCTCTCGACCTCCTTGAGGAGGGCACGGCTCCTGTTCTTGCGCGGCTTCGCAGCATATCCATCGCAGACACCGCGGGTCTTGAGGCAGTTCATGCAATACGGCTTAGCTTCATCGCATTTGATGTGCCGTTTCCTAGAGGGATGAGGATTAAAACAACGTCAACGAGCGGCAGCATGTTTGTAAGTCTGATAAGCAACTCACTTGCCTGCTGAGCGTGAGCAGCGTTCCACATGTACGCATCATCAGGGAAAAGGGGGCCACTAACAGGTAACACAGCCTGTCCTCACTTTAGGGGTACTGGTGCGGGTTTGTCGAGGGCGGTGGGAGAGGAGGCGTTTGCCCGTACTGTTTTCGCTCTCGAGAGATCCCTCGGAGGGAGGAGCGGTCCCTGGGGAGAAGGTAGAGGCGGCTGATGTCGACGCCGTATCTACAGGAAGACCGGGATCCATAACGGGTCACGATGGGGGGGGGATCGTCCGAGGGTGACTGGGTCTAGGCAGGGCAAGCTTTCGGCCGGTATGTATGGCTCGCGCTTGCGTTTGGCTCATGCGGCTGGGTGCCGCCGACGGATTCAACTAAGCAAAGCCAATAGGAGCCCGAGGGTAACAGCGTCAGATTCCCGTTTGGGCAGTCCTGCAGGATTACAGTTCCGTCGTCTGGAGTCGGGGAAATGCGACTGCGGCGATGCCAGCAGTGAAATATGTTATTAGGGATGGGTATGTGCCGAAATGGACTGGCTGTTTCTTGACGAACCGACGTACGATTCCTTCTCCAGGTCAGGACAACTCTAACGATAAAACAGCGCCACTTGTTGTCAGCTTGGCCCCGAGTTGGGGGGGCCATACCATAATACCATAGGCTCTTGGGCAGTGATCACGCGGCGGGCGGATGTTGATCCTGGATTATACGATGAAGTGGTCTTTATGCATATGAAAGTTGTGCAACGCAATCGTCTCTCGTGCAACCCCCCTTAGTTGCAAAGAGGCTTATCCTTGCATTCCAAGCCATTCGCCGAGCCAGAGTACGCTATGCCGTCTCCCCTGCTTTTGTGTAGTGTGTACGGAGTATCCGTAGTGTACGGATAGTATGGATGTATTCTATCTGACTTGCATTCTCCAAGTTGAGGTTAGTTCGTTTTAGTCTATGCAGCCGTCGTACAGTAAACCAACCAGCAAGCGGGCGTTTCTTCCCCTCCCTTTACGGAGTACTTTGCCTCTCTGTCGAGTTACGCATGTGGCATCTCGCAAAGTCCATATAACACGCCGGTCCCCGCATCCCATCTTCTCCCGGCCTTTCTCTCTTCACGCAACGACTCTCTCGCCTGTCGAGAAACCCCCCCTTCTTCAATCTTTGAATTGCCAACTACTGGCCCCCTAGTTAACGGGGCCGCTACACTCTGCAACAATGCCGGGCGCAACTGCAACAGCAAGCAGCGCCGCGCGCCAGACCGCCCCAATGTACTTCAAGCCTGCCCAGCGGGCTGTCGCATTGGGCGCAAGATAGTTCCAATCTGCCCGACGAGGCCAGCCTGATACATGACCTCCAGCAGTATCAACCTCAGCAACAGCAGCCGCTATCGCAGTTGTCGTCGCCGGACGTTGGCCTCCCGGGTACGGATTTCGGGCTCTTCGGTCCAGAATCCGTCCACGATCCCAGCCTCGCTTTTCTCGATCCGTCACCTTGGGACACGCTGCCGTGGACGTCGGCCGCTTCTGCGACGCCTCACGTTGGTGCCAGTCCCCTCGACAACTCGATTGGTCAACGTGAGTCTGCCCTGCTCTTCTTCGCATATCGAAACCCGTATGAGTCAAGCCTCGGGTTGCTAACTATATATCCTCCAGCGTTCCCGTTCATCGACACCCCGCCACCAAACCTCTTCGACACATTCCCCGACGCCTTGCTCTCGGTCCGGCTGGATCCCGCCTTCGGGTCCAGCGATAGCTCCAACTCCAACAGCCCCAACCAGCCTCCGCCCCTGGACATGTCAGTGCGCACCACTGTCCCCTCGGGGGCCCCTCCATCCCACCGACCCTCTCCCAACTCGGACGGCCGCGACTCCGAGATCGCTACACCCCACGCCGACAAAGTTCTCCGCCGGCAGCGGAACACTATCGCCGCGCGCAAGTACAGACAAAAGAAAGTCGACCGCATCGACGAGCTCGAGAACTTGCTCAAGGAAATGACGCGCGAGAGAGACGACTTACGTATCCGTCTCGCTCGTCAGGAGGCCGAGACCGAGGCTCTTAAGAGCATCATGGAAAGGGACGCGAAGAAGTAGCTTGGAGTCAGCTTCAACTCGGGTTTATATGTGTTGCGAATGGACGAGGGGGGGGTTGGTTCTGGTAAGACGGCTGGCGTCGTTTTCAAGTCGTAGTCTTTGAATAAAATGGTTCTCAATCACTTACTTGCCTTGCATCCAATGTGACGATGTGCTGCATGCATGCATGCATCACATGTTTGTCAGTGCCATCTTATGGACGGATAGCAGGAGATGAGCTACTATATTTACTAGTCCCATGCCATGATAATTGCAGTATGATCTAGAGTTGATCACATATGGCTCATCCATCATGCAACATTCTTTTCCCACCAAGTGCCTGAGGGGTAAATGGTTTCTGCTGGCGGGTATTCTGTTCCGCTGGATCACTGGAAGGCTCTAGGATCTCAATAAACTCATGTCCGCGGATGGCCCATCCAGCCAACCCAAAAACCTAGGCGAAGCGTAACGCAGTGACAGAAGCTTAATCTAGAGTTGGTCACTGATTGACCAGCCAGGATCCCACCGACCTGTCTCCCTAGCTCCGCGTCCTTCGAAGGAGCGAGAGGGGAATGAGCATCGGCGCGCGTTCGTGCGGGCCAGTGAGAAACTAAGGAGCATTCCAGACAATGCCCCTCTCCAGACGCATGAATCCCTGCTAGCGTGGATGAATCATCGTGAGCCACTCTTGGCCTCCTATCCGGATCTGACCACCAGAGGTTACGCGGGCCAGTCGCTGAACGCCTTTTCCCTTTGCGGCGGAGCTTCTACGGACACTTCAACCTACCGGCACCCCGACGGAACTAGGGCAGAGGGAGGAGCCCGAGGCCTCCTTTGCTGCATCTATGGAACTATGAGAGCCGCTTGAGCCAGCTGAAGCGCATGATGTAGATAACCGAGGATTCCGGCTCTGCATAACTTGGCATAATTCATTCCAATAGCGGCTGCACTGGTCTCGAAATAGCTCCCATCCCCCATTGATTTCAGATTGCAGTGCATGTCGACGCGGTGCCTAATCCATGGTAGTAAACTGCATGATACGAAAGTTCCAGCGCTAAGCTCCCGTTCTTCCCCGCATCACATTGCATGACACTATTCGGGCTCCTGTGCCACGACTTGTATTTTCTCATCTCTGTATCGGATGCAACCAAATACAGAGCTATTATGTGGACTGTTGATGTCTAATAGACGGATGGTATCACATCCAACACACCTTAGCAGCATAAGTCCAATGCAAATAATCCAGTTTTAATTCTCTCTCTGCCATCTTGTCTGCAAATTTTTTTTTCCAATTTTTTCCAATTTTTTTTCTTTTTTTTCAATTCGCGTCCCCCACCAGCTGTTATATTGGCACATTGAGGAATGGTCTAGCCAAAACCTGTCAACGTACAGGAAGAAGGCTCGATCGTTGTTCTTTCTGGTACATTGATGAACAGATAGCTTCTTGACCGACCATAGGCGATTCTGCACGGTTTGCGTAGGCGCTAGATAGATCAATTCTGGGAATATGGGAAGCGACTGCAGAACTTGGGGAAAGATAGAAAAGATGCCGTAATTGAGTGTGTTTGTGGACAGGGTTATATCAACTGTGCTGAGAGCACTAGTGGTAACAAGGGTGCTTTAAATGTTTCATTTCAGGCCTATTGAAGCTGTTCTAGAGCAACTTCCTATCAACAACTCAGGGCTCGTATTAGACAGGTAAACAAGAGGCAAAGGATGCCGTAGGAAGGACTCCAAAAGAGCAACAGAAGCGTCAGGCAAGGTGGCTGGAAGGTTTAAGAGATGCAATCGTAGTTTCATATAAAGGCTTCTACTTCTATGCCGGTAGCGTGTGCCGGACGATCAGTAATAATATAGCTTTGTGTGGCCAAAACGACGCCGTTAATTGCGGGGGGGCAATCAATAACGCCTGATATACCCTGGCACACCCTGCGATACACCCCCCCAGTTCGCACCACAGCTACAGACAAGGTGTGAACTGCGGCACTTAAATACCCTCTATGTATAGACCTCTAACCTTCCGATCGGGTACATCTCGCCGAAAGCTTGGTGGTCTACCGGTAGCCATCACTCTTCTCCAGGTACGACTAGGGGTCTACACGGGAACCGAACCCACAATAAGCATGCCGCTCAGACGTTAGAGCTACACTTATACCACCAAGGCATAAACACTTATAGGACTACCTGGGCTTATAACTGTTATAAAAACGAGGCCGTCAATTGCAGGCAGTAGTTAACACCTAAAATACATACCCTGCAACACCCTGCGATACTTTGTGACCCTCCCGGTTAGAGCCGGGATTGAAAGGAAGCGGACACCTGTTTCGCATTAATAAGCCAACTGTTGCAACTTGCACCCCATTCATTCTTTCTACCGGACTCGGATTAAGCTGAAGCTATATCATAGAGTGCTACAACGCCCGGTGAAATAACACGGATGAGCTGGGTATACAAAAATACCTCGAAGGGGAAGGTGTCGTGATGACAAAATTTTATCTTGCTTTGTGAAGACAACTAAGCTAAAGTGCGCTAAAGTGTGCTAAAGTAGTTTGTGGAACGATAAATCTATTGAGGCTATAAAACATGTATAAGATTACGAACTATCGACCGCTACGTAGAATCTGCGTTCGGAGCTTCTTCGGTCCTCACCTTTAGCCAATAGGGGAAGCTGGGTGAGTCTTGCCGCTTTTGCTCGCGTTCCACGGGAACCTGCATGAGGCCAGCGTAAGGCCTGGGTAAAACTAGAGTGATCCGCTTGGAATTGCCGAAGAGGAGCCCTATATAAAAAGGAGACAGGCTTGGTAGAATAGACTAGTGCAATTCCATGGTAATAGCAATTAGTGACTACTTGAAATCTATTTCAAAGCCCGAGGTTTTACAGGGGACTTTGTCACAAAACTACTACTAGTTCACCGACCTAACGTTTAACACTATACAAAGAGAGCTTAGCTTAGTTGATTATAAAGCCTAGTGGTTAAATAGGCTCTGTACGTGCATGTACTCAAAACGCAGGGGCGAACTAAAGGCACGAGGATTACGTACCGTCAGTCACTTGACAAAAGTCTGGGCTCGGCCCGCCAGCGGGGAAGTTAGTGGTTGAGCCCAGACTTTTGTATGTGTTTGAGTCAGTTCGGCTCGATCATACACCGACTGCTACCTGAGGTATGAATACCCGGTCTGATGTCCTTCGTTCCTATGTACGGAATCATGAGATGTCGTACGGTTAGGTGACATTGATATTCCAACACTAGTAAAACATCGTAAAAGGAGGGGCAATAGTAGCCCCTCTCCCTTTCGGAGCCTAGGAGAGGGGAGTCTGACAACGACGATTTGCCGCCGGCAGAGCCACACACACCGTATAATACTGCGTACGAGACCCGCCCAATCTTCCTGCCGGTACTCCGTAGTCGCGCTGCAGATTGTGGAACCTGTACCCTGTAGTCTGCCCCCAACCACCACCATGAGAAGTCGATGATGCAGAACCCCGAGACGGACATGCACTGCAACGGGAAATCTCGTCAGAGTAATGCTTCGTAGGGAGATGCTTCGCGGGGAGATGCTTTGCCCATGCGCAGCACGGTCTCTAACTAGGATGGTAGGATTGTCACGTCCGTTCGGCCACGCGTTCGGCCACGTTTTCCATCCGGCCGGGAGTTGATCTAACCAAATTCTGATGCCATTGACTCGCCATCTAACCGGATTGTGGTGCCATTGACTCGTGGCCGTATCAAGAATGTGGACATACCCGTATAATTGGCTGGAAAGATAAGCGAGTCAAGTACATGGAGGCCTAGAGCAAAATGGGTAACCATCGTAGCAGTGCAACTAGGGTAATGAAACTACCCAGACCCTGATTCCATACTACTACTACTACTACTACTACATAGTAGTCTTCCTTCGCCCGTCGGACCCTCAGGAGCCAGATCCCGCACAACATATAAGAAACATGAAAGCGTAGAACCCCCAGGAGACTTTGGTGATGAAACCCCTCCCCGCCCTATTGTTCTCGACATGGCTGCAACAACTCGGCTCCTCGCCCTGTTCGCCTGCCTCCTCGGGCTGGCGAGCTTCGTCTGTGCGTCGACGGTGACAATGTTAAACATTACAGCCTTGCCAGGTTGCGCTGTAAGTGAGAAACCACCGCGGGGTGGCCCCCTGCTTACCCGCGCGAACAGGCCACTTGCATATTGCAACAGATGGGACGATCCGAGTGCGGCTTTGGCAACCAGACGTGTCTCTGCGCCGACGAGGCCTACAACGACCTCGTCACAACGTGTGTTATGGGAAACTGCACAGTCAAACAACAGCTTGGTGAGTGAGAGAGAGAGTGAGAGAGAGAGAGAGAGAGAGGCGTGGTGGGAGTGGTGTTGGAAGTTTTGCTAACTGATGTTTGCGTGTTTTTTTCTTTTTACAGTAACCAAGAACCAGACCATGGCGGCCTGCGGGAAGATATCGGTAACCCAGACAGACAGCACCCTCAAGTGGCTGCGCGTAACCCTCTTTATCCTCCCAACCTTCTTTATTGGCGTACGCCTAACGAGCAAAATCCTAAAGCTCTCGACCTGGGGCTGGGACGACGTAACTATCATGTTTGCCTATGTACAGCCCCCCCCCCTTGTACTACTTGAATAGTAGCTAACTAGTCTCCTCACAGGTTATCCTCGTAGGCTTCATGCCAGCAAACTTTCTTAGTAAGTTTTGAAAACTGGTTATAATCTAGCATATACACCGGAAAACTCAAACATATTATGTATAGTTACAGCAGCCGGCTCAGGAAGAGACATGTGGACGCTCACTCCTAACCAGATCTCTCGGGTCCTCCTAGTAAGGTCTTCCCCCTTCCCCTTGTCTGTTACACTAGACAGAAAGCTAACAATATGAGGGGAGGTGGTAACAGATTATATACATCTTTAACCTACTCTACTTTACCTGCCTGACACTTATCAAGGCCTCCCTTATCCTAATGTATCTGCGTATCTTCCCTGACCGGTCAGTTAGGAAGATCCTGTGGGCTACACTGGCGTTAAATATTGTGCTCTGGGTTGCCTACCTGCCCCCGGCTATCTTCGTCTGCCGCCCTATCAGCTACTTCTGGGACGGCTGGATGAAGGAGTCAGAGGGCCAGTGTATTGACTACAACGTCTCGACTATCTCCTATAGCACCTTCCAGCTTATTCTTGACGTTATCCTGCTGGTGACCCCAGCAACACAGATCTGGAACCTCAACATGAGCCTCAAGAAGAAGATTGGCGTGTACCTCATCTTTGGCACCGGCATCTTGTAAGCGCAGGACCCCCCCCATCCCCCTTCTGTTGCTAACCAAAGAGGAATAGCCTCACAGCCGTCGGCGCTTACCGGATCAGAGCGCTTGCCATGTTGACGACGTCTACCAACCCCACAGGTATGTTGGTTCTCTCCTCTCTTGCAACAGATTCACGCGCCCCGTCGACCACCAGGATTCCTGACTAAAACCGCGCTCTCTTTCAAGTCAACACGTACGAAACCGCCATATGGTCCAACGTCGAGCTTTGCACGGGCGTATTCGTGGCCTGTCTCCCTTCCACGCGACAGCTCTGGAAGACGACAGTCCCGACCTTGTCCAACTTGACGAACATCGGTTCCAAGTCGGCGGCCTCAAAGTCCTCGACCCCCGGCACCAATTCCCACGGGACGGCAGGCTACGCCAAGAAGCAGCCCGCCGAACGAAAATCCTGGGTGTTGCGTATGGTCGACGACACCAACAAACCCGTCCCCCTCCGCGAGCTCCGCAGCGTAAGCACAGTAAGCCTAGTGGAATCCCCTGACCGTCCTGATCGGTCAATGCGTTTCAACGAGGTATAGACCGGATCCCATTAGGAATGGGTGAGGGTCGGAGGATGGAAGGGACCAATGATGCACAGACCCTAGCTCACACTCACTCACCCGCTGCCTCACCCATGATGTTCATACCTTCTTCTTATTTGTATCAATCTTCTTTTCTTCATGCTGTCCTTTCTCAAAGCAGCGTCGGTGGGTGAGCCTCGAGAGGGCTTTGAACGCAGAATCCGTGTAATCTAGTGCCATACCGAGCTCCACAGCCCCCTTTGGGTGCCAGTTTGATCCTGACGCATCGGGGTGCGGCGGCGCCGTGCTTGCAGTCATCGCTTCGGTAGCCATCTGTAACGAATCTTCTTGTATAATTTGAAACACCGTTCCTGAAAGCCACACGACTCCGTTCTGGACGAATACATTCCAGCAGCACAAAGTATCCGTGGGGTTGCCGGTGCTGGCCTCCGTCGAATGAGATGTTATCTCGGGTGTCCCCCCGGCAAGCCAGCCCTATTCGCTTTTTTTTTTTTTTTTTTTTTTTTTTTGTGAATTGCATCGATTTGGGATCGAAGCAGCTGGAAGATCCTTTATAGATGCTCTTCCTGGTCAACTACTATTGGTTGGTTGAGTTGAGACGGGGGTGTATAGAAGACCTTCATATCATCCATGTCTTGGTCAAGCATATACGCATCCAAGAAAACGTTGAACTCGGGCGGCCATTGTGAGAAGCCGACCCCAAATTTGCCAATAGAGACAAGCAAGCCCGGTATGCCGCTTTTGTGAAGCACAGCGACATCTATCGAGTGCCCAGCTGTTTACGCCAGGCGCAGATGCGAGGGCAACACATACCGCAACGACGTGGGGAACGCCTAGCCACTAATTTGGTTGCAGCGGCGGACAGCCTGCATAATAACTGCATTCATCGTCTGCAAGTCCAACGCAATCTCCTCACGCAGAATATCAAGGGCCAATGAAGGGCTTTCTAAGACGTCCATGTTGTTGTCTGAACCAACGCTTCTCGAACCTTTGCAGGCAGCTGGACGAACCACTGCACTTCAATGTTGTAATCACAGCGGGGAAAGCTTTGGATGCCTCCGACAAGCGCCTTGCTGCCCAAAGCAAACAGTCCAAGACTGTCGCGCGTGGTCGTCGCTGATTCATTCGCCCATGCAAGGATAAGGCGGTCGACTGTTGGTGCGACAAACAGCAGGGCAGTACAGGTAAGAACGCGCAATTCCTTATAAGTCAAAGCACCCACTTATGGCCCCCCCACCCATATGGCCCACCTCAAGAACGATGCTATTACAACACTACCACTTTATTTAATTAACTATTAACAACCTTGTGATACTATAATAATGTAGCTTTTGGCCTTACTAGGTAATTCTAATACGCTAGATTTATCTATATTACTTTTAACCTTGCCTACCTCTATCTAGGCTTACTGTACCTCTTTAATTATTATAAACTTTATGTTAGTATCTATATAAATAGCCTTCTGTTTCCTAGGTTTACTATTAGTAACCTAGGCTTCTAGAAGGCCTATTTTTTGCTAGGCAGTAGCTAGTATATAGGACTATTTTTAGAAGCCTTTTTTAACCTTTCTAAAGAGCTAGCGTTATATAGTAATATTTTATTCTAGCTAGTCTAGTTAGCTAAAGAGCTATAGTTAGTCCTTAAGGTCCTTTACCTTCCTTAGCGTAGACTACTTTACACTAGATGCCTATATATCTATATCCTAGGCATCTTAGCCCTTATAGGTATCTTTAGTAGCTGCTTTAAGTAGTGTTAATAGTGTTAGTGTTAATAATATTGCCTTCTAAACTAGTAGCCTATTTATTAGTAGCTTTATAACACTAATAGGCTATAACCTAGTGTATTTCTAGCTACTCTTAATATTACCTATAGTTAAACTAGCCTAATAAGCCTTCTAATAATAGCTAATAAAGTTCCTTTTGCTAATAATAGTTAAATTATTTTACTAACTAAGATACCTAAGCTCCTTATAATAGGCTACCTTTATAAGACTAAAGACTAACTAATTAAGTAGCTAGAGGATATAAGAGGTATATAGTAGTAGGAATAAGAGATAGACATTATTAATATAGTATAACTATATAAAATCTATTATTATATAGCTCTTATACTTATCTAAGATAAGTAGTTTAGCCTAATTAGGCTAAAAAGGCTTAGTCTAAAAAAGAAAGACCTTTTATAGCTATTTAATAGTAGTATTATTAGTAGTCTATTTATTCTTTATTACTATAAACTTTTATTTATTATATAGGGTAAAATTTAGAGGGAACTACTACTACTAGACTATTTTACCCTTATATATAACTAAAGGATAAATAAGAATACCTTTAGTAGATATACACTTAATAATAGATACCTAGGTATATAATCTAGGCTACTTTTTCTTTACTGCCTTTGTTTTAGCTTTACTTAGTATTAACCTATTATTACTTTTACCCTTAAGGATACTAGTCTTATCTATATTATATCTATTAGCTAGTTTAATAGCCTAGATATAAGGTATAGTAAGATATTTAAACTAGTCTTTAATAACTTTAGTAGATGCCCTATTAATACGCCTTAAATTAATAAATTAACTTCTCTAGACCTTAATAGATAGGTTCTTTTAAATAAAGCTATCTACCTACCTTTTACCTAGAGGTTAAGTATCCCCTATAGTATAGAGGATATAATAGGTAAAGTCCTTTAGTTATTAATAGGTTAGTAGTAGCCTAAGGTTAGCCTAGCTAGTTACTTAAGTAGCTAGCCTAGCCTCCTAGGCAGTTAATAGTTACTAGAGATCCTTAAAGGTAATTAACCTCTGTTAATAACTATTTATATAATACTAAAGTGTTAATTATAGTATACCCTATTGCCTAGAGGTAACCTAAGAAGATACACTGTTTTTAATATTAGCAAGTGCCCCTTAGATCTTATCTTTAGTATATTAGGTTATAGTATATTAAAGAGTATATCCTAAAAAAATAAAGTAATTTAATAAAGAATAGAAAATATTGTAATAGTTTAAAGTTAGAGGTTATCTAGAAAGTCAGTGGCTAGGCGGCATTTTTAGGGTGGGCCATATGGGTAGGGGGGCCATAAGTGGGTGCTTTGACTTAAAGCTTCGTTGGAGCAGCCTGTAGACGCAAGCGGAAAATACACAGCAGAAAGCTATTGCCAAACATGGAGACAATCAAGATGAGGTTGCCACCGGAAGCCTCAGAAGATCGCGCCCCCGAAATTGGACCAAAAGTGTCGTAGGTTGCAACTCCTTTCAGCGTGCCGTTATGTACTAAAGTAGTTTCAAGCCCTTATGCGAGCCCTAGCTGCAAGGTCTACTTCAGGAGCGGGCAGCCGTTTATAGTCCCGCGCGGTCTACTACGCGAAGGGCTCGAGAGCATTTGCTACAAGTCGAACGAAATACGCCTCGAGAACGTGCTGGATGAATGCGGCCATGTAGTTATCCACTACCTTCACACTGGCAGATGGCAAACCCTCGACGATGCAGACTTGCCCGGTGCAGCGAGACTTTCGAAACGACTAGAAGTCAGCTTACTCGTATACGGCACGGCGCAAACATACAACTTGCCAGGCTTGGCGGAGCTCTCCAAGCAGAAGATCTCTCAATATGCCGGGGCGTTGCCTGCTTTGCAGGTTCTTGTATTAGCATCCGATGCTTGCCAACTCTTGGGGGAGGGGGACCTCTGGTTCTCTACGTTCATCAAGCTGCGTGTTGAGGAGCTATTTCAAGACGCTTCGTCGCAGGAAAAAACGCGCTTCTTGACGTGTTTTGACACGGCGACGCCATACTCCAAGATGCTCGTCAAACTCATCGTTGAGATATGTTGCAGGAACTCGGCCCCTTTCTGCCCTGAATCCCAGCCTAATACGCCTCCGGCTGAACCGGAACTGCCGGAACCGTACGACCCCACTGAACTTTCTACAAAATACAAGAAGAAGAAAAAGAAGAGAAACCCGTGGGAACATCCTGCTGAAGAGGAAGCCCCTCCCGTGGCCATCGCGGACCCAGAGCCAGAACCAGCGCCCGCGTCTGCGCGATGGACGGAATCGGAGCCAGAACCAGCGGTGGAAGCAGCGCCAGACCCACAGACTGTTTATGAACTTGGATGGCCGACGTCCATGTCCAAGACGGACAGGAAGGAATCGATGGAAAGCCTACGGGAACGTCCTCCTGAAGAGGAAGCCCCTAGGATGGCCATCGATGCAGAGCCTGAACCAGTGCCAGATCTGCCAGGACCAGCGCAATGGGCAGAGGCAGAGGCACAATCAGCTAGAGAACCAGCGGACCTGCCGGCTGTTCATAATGGTGGATGGACGACGCCCACTCCCAAGGAGAAGAAGAAGAAGAAGAAGAAAGCCTCTGTTTAAAATGTTGAAGGGTGAAACTCTCCAACCTGTCGTATCGCGCTGGAGTTCAAGGAGCAGTAATGACAGCGCCATGGGCGTCCTAGCGCGGGGCAAAACATCTTGTGAAGTGTATTAGTGTCAGCTCACGTGAGGGTTTCCTTATCGTATTGGTTTTCAGCAACAGCAACGACAACTCTCGCTCATGGACTTTTCTTTTCTTGATTACTGTTTTACTGCATCTCGCTCGACCCTTATGCGATCTTCGAGTATGCCTTTGATACACTCGCTTGTCTCTTGTCGCATGCTGTGGTCTTATGGGGGTTTGTTGGTCAAGTCGTCGGTGAATGTGATATGTCCAACAGTCAACTAGCCATGTGCAGCTTCAAAGTTCGGCCTGTAGCATGAAAGCGCAGTGAGCTGAGGTATTACCCAGGCCATCAAAAGCAAGCATAACGATGATGCTGAGCAACCTGGTACTACTCCCAAATTGTCATTTCAAAACCCCTGCTTGTTGTCAACTTCCACTCATACTTACAACACCTCTATCGGAGTGCGCGTCTGGTGTATCAGACACAGTGGCAGAGTGTGGCGTCTCCAGCATGTACCAAAATAGCGGCAAGGCTTTGATAGTGTGATGACAAAAGTAGAGCCTCAGAACTACAGCTGTTACTGCTACAGCCGCATTTATATATCGTTATCTCATTACGAAAAGAAAAAGAAAAAGAAAAAGACAAGGAAAAGGCAGGCAGCGCATGTCACTTACGATACGATGGAATTGATAAACGGCGTCGTTTTTGTGATTGTTACTAGAGGTACTTGACAATTCCATTTCTGGTCTTTACAAGCCGTATACTTCCTCGTCGTTGAAAAACACCAAGACGGCCTG
Source organism: Colletotrichum navitas (assembly GCF_030913465.1). Classification (NCBI taxonomy): domain Eukaryota; kingdom Fungi; phylum Ascomycota; class Sordariomycetes; order Glomerellales; family Glomerellaceae; genus Colletotrichum; species Colletotrichum navitas. Next base: position 111,436 of record NW_026850622.1, on the reverse strand, counting down.
GCTTCCCCTGACCTCCACAGCCCCGTCATCGCCGATGGTCTCGATGGCCGTCTCGCCCACCGGCTCGCCTTGAGGGAACGCTTGCCCGGCCCAGGTCGCCAGCTTGCTGTCGCCCGTGTTCACGTAAGGCGCCGTCATTCTCTTGGCGCGCACGCCGCCCCCTTTCCCTGCGCGCGCCAGGGCCGACAGGTCCAGACGGACGGTGTGGTCCGAGGTCGAGTTGGCGTAGTACGGCTTCATGTTGACGAGGGCGAGCTTGGATACCCGGCCGCCCGCGTAGAAGGCGTACGCGGCGAAGGAATCGGGGCTGACGCCGGGCGGCGGCGAGAGGGCCCGGACGCGGGTGTCCGGGACGGCGAAGGCCTCGGCCATGAACAGCTGCGCCAGGAACGAGGGCAGGGTGCGCGCGGGGCCGCGCAGGGAGCTGTCGCGCGGGTAGAGCATCGAGTACGTGCTGTAGCCCGGGGTCCCGTTCTCGCCGGGCGTGTTGAGCTGGTCCCTGGATTGGAGGGCGAGGGTGGCGCCCTGGTGCAGGTGGACGGCCGAGGCGTTGCGGGTGGCGTAGATGAGCTGGGTGTCGACGACCCAGAGGGCCTGGGCGAAGGTGTCGGTGACGTTGGGCGCGCCCGAGCAGCTGACGGAGTTGTACTCGCCAATGTTCCAGCGCTTGCCGACGTCGAGGGCCGCGCGGGCGGACGGGTAGATCTCCTCGTCGCAGTACCGGACGAGCTCGGTGTGGTTCAGGATGTTCGGGATGGTCGCGAGGGCGGCGCGGGCCGGGTCGCAGGTGGAGAACCCGTAGGAATGGATCGAGTAGACGCCGACCTGGTGCTCCGAGTCGATGCCGGCCGGGATGAGGGCGATGGGCCGCACCTCCAGGCCGGAATCGTCGGTCGTCGCCGACGAGGCCCACCAGCGCTCGCTGGGAAGGTCGGAGTGGCCGGTGGCGTTGACGGCCGCGTCAATCCCGCGCGCGTATTCCTTCCACTCGTGGACGTAGGCATCCGTCGAGAAGTTCCAACGGCTCTGCTTGTAGTTTGTGGGTTCGTTGCCCAGCTCGTAGTACGCAATTTTGTCGCCCTGGTAATTGACGGAAGCGACCGCCAGGCCCTTGGCGATATCCAAGCTCTCGTTGCCAAAGTTAAGCGTCGAGATGAACTTGGTGCCGTTGGGGAAGTTGTCCCAGCTGTGGTAGTAGTCCGGGCCGACAGTCGTCCGCCAAACGCCTCCCTCGGGGCTGGTAGTGCGGACCGGGTCTCCGCCTTCTGGGTCGAATATCATGCTGTCCATGGTGATGCCACCGGGCCGAATAATCGGATGCCCGCCATGTTCATGAATCCGGTTGAGCAGGCTGAATGTGAGGTTGTTCGGCGTGCTTGCGTTACCGAAGAACTCGACCCAAAAGGCCGGTTCGAACGAGAAGGAAGCAAACGAGTTGGCGTGAGGTATCGAAGCGCCGTCTGCGTTCCGCGGAACGTCCAATCTGGTCGAGTTTGAGCTGCTTCTTCCACTGGGGTGAGCTCGAGCTGCGCCGGCTGCTAGCAGAGCTGTGGCGGTCCAGAGAGGCCCCATGTTGATAACACACGAACAGTGAAGGTTCACGTTGAGCCACCCAGCAAAACGAAGAGCATCGGCATGTGTTTCTTATTTCCCATCTATATATTCAGGTATTCATGGCCGCACTCGCAAAAGCGGGCTAATACCGGACGGCGATAGCCATGCCGAGGCAAGGCACTGATGGCATCGAACGTATCGTCGCATCAGAGAGCCAACCCCAGGGCCGTGATAGGTGCGGATCTTTTGGCCTGGAGATACCGTAGGATCGTCCCACTTCTCGGCAAGGATGCAATATGATGGAGGATTGCGGAGAAGCGGGGGAAGCGGAGCAACTCATGTCATCAGCCGGCATTGTTTGCTTCTTGTTATCATTTGATTCTCATGGAAAAGCTCGTATCGTACAGCGACGAGTAGACGAGTAAGGGACTCGAGCTTTGGCAGGGGACTGGGGCCACCTTGCAGACGGATAATAGAGACTAGGCTGCGGATCTGCGTCGTAGGATATAATTGATTATTATTCCTGATGGTGTTTTGCTGATCCCAAAGTTCTACGTTATTACGTTTGGCTCCTATGACAAAAACCGGTACGACGTGTTGCATCGTTGACCAGATGAATGAAACACGCTCAACACACGATGTTTTATGTATTCAAACTACATAACACTGTTGTCAACCTCACTCCAAGCCCAAATTGTCATTACGCTGTGACTTGATACAACATGGACCCCTAGACCGAGAAACGGATGAATGTGTTACACTACGCCCTGGCGCCAAACCATGGCACCTCAACACGCCGGGGTGACCGGGGCGGTCGCGAAGTACGTCTTGTAATAGACGTTATCGCCAACGTTCCTCGCGACGCTGGGCGGAGCGTTGAGCGGACCCCCCTCGTTCCTCGCGTTGGGAAAGAGAAGGCTGGGGGCGTCGGGGGACAGCGTGCCGGTCGGACATCCGAGGGCGGTGCTGCCAAAGTACGGGTCGAGCTTCGAAAGCGCCCACGCGGAGGCGGCGGCCACTTCGGCGACGGTGCCGGAGACGAAGAGGGGGGTATACGAGTTGACGGCCTGGTACAGGTCGCAGAGCAGGCTCGTGGCGTTGAGGTTGCCCGTGCCGAGCTGGGCCGCGCCGGGCACGACGATGTTGCGGGGGTAGATGACGCCGAGCCCATCCAGCAGGGTCTGCACCGCGCCGTACGGCGTGGAGCGGCGGTACCAGTTCTCCGGCCAGGTCTCCGGGACGTACTGGAACTCGCCGGTCTCGCTGTCGTACTTGGCTCCGATGATGGAGGAGATGGACTCGTAGTTGGCGACTCCTCCGGCCCCGTACGTGCCGTTGCTGAAGAACTGGAGGGGAGGGGGTTCGGATGTCAACGTCGGCCGCACTTGTTGGAGGCGAGGGCATTTCTGGGACTCACCTGGGGGTAGAACGCGAAAGCGCCGAGCGAGGCGATCATCGGGAAGGGGAAGTAGTAGAGGTAAGGGTTGTTCTTCTGGGAGAACATGGAGGACTGCTGGTACTGGGTGGCCATGTTGGTTAGGTCGAACTGCTTGGTTCCGCTCTCGGCAACGATGCCGACGTTCTGCTTGAACAGGCGGGACGAGAGGTGGTGGTTGTCGCCGCATCCGTTGTAGAAGTCCTCACGATTCGGGGAGATATCGGCCTACGGAGAGGGGGACGTTAGACGGGACCATGGCCCTGACGGAGGTGCTCTCCCCTACCTCGACCGTGGAGTGTCTGTTCAACCCTCCAACGCCTCCTGGGCCGGCCCCCAAGTAGAACGACTCGGTGGCGATGTCGCCGCCGGTTAAGATGGCAAAGACGAGCAATACTGTAGCCACATCGGGACCCATGTTAAAGCCGCGGGCAGCGGCCTCGATGACTTGGCCAAAGTTGACGTGTCCGTTGCGGGGCAGGTAGCCGTGGTTCGCGAGCAGGTTCAGGCCCGGGCATGGTCCTCTGCTGTCGCCGGGACCGGGAGCCCTGAACTCATACCCGGGCTCGGGACGCTTGTCGTCCGGGTTGAGGGCGCCTTGGACGACGCTCCCGAGGAGGCCGCTGATGCTGTTTATGAGCGAGCCGAGCACGCCTGTGAGGAGCTGCGGTTCCGGCGCTGGGTTGCGCTTCTCGAGCTTCTCGAGGCCCTCTTTCACGGCCAGCGAGGGGAAGGCTACCGCGGAAGCGGCGAGCGAAGCCAGAACTGCAGCATGGAATCTCATGTTCTTTGTGATGTAAGCAAGACTATGCTTGTGAGTGGTGGTTTGGAGTAGTCGACGACGAGAGGGCGGGATGAAGCCAGTGGGCTACATCGACATTAATATACGCTTCTACGGACGCGCAACGAGCAAACCATGTCGATCTGGCGATATCGTCATAACCGCAACATCTCAGCTGTAGCATTCCAAGAGTCGTTCAGTAAGACACCGAAATTCCAACGTCAGTGCCACCGCAGTCTATGCCCTAGACCTCCACAACGCCATCAGCAACGACTTGGCGAGGTGGAACAGTGCGCCTCACAAATAGCTAGCGGGAATGCCTTAGCTAGCGGGAATGGCGTCATAAACGGCGTCAGCGGCACAAAGTCTCACCCCAGACTTGGACTGGGTTCACGATCTGGCACAGACCGTATGCCGGAGAAGGCCGAAAGGGATATATCTCGCAATGCTGAGCCGCCGGCCCGGTGCTAGAGCGACACAGACTGCGACAGCAAAAGGACATGAGTCCAACCCACACTATATCGCCAGTTCATCTATCTCTCCGTCTGGCAAACTCTGCTGTAGTCATTGGTAGATCGAGTTGGCCACGGGAGAGGGATTTTTGTGACTTTCACATAAGGCCCAGATAGCATTTTGCCTAGCAAAGGGGTTTCACTAGCGCGTACTACGCCGGACTCTTCTTTTCAGCAACAAGCAAGGTGATCGGGTGCATCGATTCGGGTTGGAAGCTCCTAGATAACTACGTAATTGCACACAATACAAATCCGATGCTCAACAGTTACATATAGCGCGGACACATCAATTGCCCACGGCATGGAGAGGAGTAAGGGGAGGAGGCGCTTGTTGGATGCATATCCACCATATACGGATGCATATGTACCATATATAGTATACACGGCAACGAGAGCGCGCATGCAGCCCGAGTCCGGCGTCTTGATTCGGCCCTTTAACGCCTCCGATACTCATTTCGTACGGGGGGAGACTTATACGCTCTGCGCACACACGTATGCGGCGGCACCTTTTCGGACCGATGATCTGGCTCGCCCGACTCGGCGTGTACATCTCGCAGCTCCTGGACAACTCTCTCCATCCATCGTCAGCTGACGATTAGCATCACTGTTGCTCGTCATCTTCGTTCCAATACCGCGCTCATATCTGCTGTTCCGCGAACAGCTTCTTCCTATGCAGTCCGGTCCGGGTTTGATTCACTTGTACCAAGGGCCCAGGATCTGGTCGAGGAGGTCGACTCATCGTATTACGCACCATATAGACACCCTCTTCTCCTGTCTTCCTCTCCGCTCCCTATGCATCTCTCCGTCATCGAGAACATATTAATAAACACAGAAACTTATGACAATCTACCGTGAAACTGTATTCGACCGTGACCCACCCATCTTTCTGGCCCCCAGCAAGACATGGCCGTGCAACCGTCCCAAGACACCATCTATTTCATCTGGAGAGACAACGGTCACCCCTCGCAGACCTCATAAACGTACACCGCGCTCCGCCCCTCCTCCGGCGCAAAGTACAACCTCACCCGTCCCTCGACGAGCGCGACGTCCATCGGGTTCTTCGTCATCAACACGCCCTCCCCGCCTCCTTCGCCCCCCCTCGCCCCCGTCCTCTCCATGAACGGTGCCTCCCACACGGGCACCATGTCCTCCGCGTCCACGACCGCCAGCCCGCCGACCTCGACGCCCGGCGCCGCCGTCGCGATCCCCGAGCACAGCATCAGCGACCGCCCGCCCACGCGGCCCAGCGACTTGCAGTCCTGGTAGTCGACCCAGTACGACGGGTTCACCGTCTCCCTCTCCGGCTCGTCGAAGCCCCCGCCGCCCCCTTGCTCTCCTCCTCCTCCTCCTCCTCCTCCTCCCCCTCCTGCTGCTCCAACACCGTCACCGCCGCCGCCGAGCCTGACCTGCTGCTGCTGCTGCTGCTGCTCCCCATCGCCCCCCGCCCTTACTGCCCCGACTCTCGTCCTCCCCAGGTCCCACCGCCTCGCCGTCCTCCCGCCCCAGTTCAGCGTCGTCAGCGTCCCCGTCTCGACGTCGTGCACGATCCCGCCCTGGTGGTCGTCCACCCGCAGCACGGCCTCCGTCGTCAGCTCCGCCGGGTCGATCCTCACCACCGTCCCCGTCGTGTTGGGCCGGTACTGCGAGAGAGTCGCCCAGATGTGCCGGCCGTCGTAGTCGAGCCCGCCGTTGTGGTACTGGGGTGGGTTCCGTCGTCAGCTTTCTCCTCTTTCCCCTTCTCCTCTCCACCTACCTCTGTCCCGATGCAGGGCCGGAAGCTCAAACGACGGAGAACAGCAAAGACTCACCTCCAGGTCCCCCTCCTCCGAGACGACCCAGTCTGCCAACCGCCGCCCCGTCCCGTCAAACACCACCATGTGCGCGAACCCCGCCCCTGCGGTGCGGTCTGTCCCGTCTACCCACTCGCCCCCCGGGAACTTCTCCGTCGGGACCGTGTACTCCCCCGCCGACACCCAGAACCTCTCATCCCGCCCGTCCCCTTCGTCTCCCCCGGCGGCGTCAACGGCAGACGACGACGACGACGAGGATACCGATCCTCCCGCCAGCCTCACGATCCCCTCGGGCTCCCACAGCTCCCCCTCCAGCTCCACCCTCTTGACGAATCGTAACCGGCTCCCGCCACCCGGCCCTGCTCCCCCGCCGCTGATGCCGGACCGCGTGAGGCCCGTCAGCTGTCTCACGATCTCCTCCCCGTGCCGCCCGGCGCCCGACGGCGGAAGCGGCATCGGCGCCAGCGGCATCGTCGGGTCGGGCCTCGTCATGTTGTTCTTCTTCTTCGCCTCACTCGTCGTCGACGTCGCCGCCGTCGGCATCATCATCGCGGCCATCGTGCTTCCCGTGACCTGCGTACTGCCTACTGGGCCGAGTAGTCCGAGGATGAATGCGGCGTAGGTGACGAGCTGGGATGGCGTGGCGCATCTCATGACAACCCCTCCCTACCTCTTTCTCTCTCTCTCTCTCTCCCTCTCTCCACAGTGGTTGACTATTTCCCCCGGCGTGCCGTGAGTGCGTATTCTGGAACGAGGTTCAATCGCTCGCGTCAGTACATGGAACGAGCAGATCTTTTATTGGTAGCCTTATCGATAAGGAGCGATTTGATGTGTTGCCCTCGATATCATGTAGTTGCGGGAAGTAAGGTTCCGGAGAACGTTGGTAGCGCAAACGTCTTTGGCCACACATGACCGACACCCCCGCCCCGCCCCAGCCCGCGTCATCCGTGTCCTCCATACACGCATTACGCAGGCCAAGAACTCAAGCTACCTGCATCATCTGCATCGGACGAGGCTGCACAGATCCCTCAACAGCAAGCCACATGTTTCAATAGCTCCATTAGTAGATCGAGTGTCGGTGTGCAGTCGAGACGTCGAGTAAGTAATCTATTCATCTTATCCGTTCAAATACCAATGACAATGCGGAACCACCCGCCCGAACCCTTACCGACGTTATATACGGTATCAAACATCATACACATGATGCCGGCGGCAATCAGGCCAGGCATGCTTTGAGTCCTCAACTCCATAATTACTCCGTCATATACATTGCGGCAGGTTGCCCAAAGTTGCCGAGCAGCAGGCCAGAGGCACGTCCGCCTCGTGCATCCGTAAACAAGCAATCCGATTCGTAACAGCCACCAGGTCTGCTTTAGACTGTCTTGCCGCCGCAGTCTGGGATTGTGACGCCCGACTTGATGTTTCGGTCAACCGTCATCAGGCCCCACTGGTCCTCCCATTCCTTGCCCTTCTCGTTGAACTTGATCTTCCACGGCTCATCAAAGGCCGAGAACCAAAAGTAATTCGTGCCGTTGGTCAGGGCGGCGCACACCCAGTCTTCTAGAAGCGTGTTCAGCTCGTCAATACCAGCAACCGAGGCATTGGGGCAATCTGTGGCCGTGGTGCCGGAGCCACAATTCGTGCCGCCCTTGGTAGGCCAGCCAATCTCGGCAATAACGTTCTTCTTCTTGTCCGTCTTGAAGAAACTGCCGGCATGCCCCTCCCAAAAGGTAGTCGTCCACGCGGCTGCCTCTTTGGCGTTGGTGCCAGAGAAGAAGGGGTGGATGTTGGCCATGATGTAGTCGCTTTTCGCCGCCAGCGAAGCCGTCCAGTCGTCGCCGAGATCAGATGTGGCGACTGGCAAGCTCAGTCCCTTGCTCGTCAGGTTCGTGCGCACCTCGGCAAGGAGGTTTCCCAGTGCTGCCTCGGTCATTTCCTTTCGGAAAAGGATCTCGTTGGCAACGATGATGCCCTCAAAGTACTTGTCACCGTACTCGTCAAGAATATCCCACATCTGCTGGAGCTGTCGTGCGTTTGTCGTCGTGTTGCCGTCCTGCCAAACGCCCATCCAGATCTTGATCGTGTCCTCCATCTTCAGTTTCTGAATCGAGTGGATGAGCATCTGAGTCTGGTTGCAGTCGGTACCGTACAGGCGGATCGTGTTGGTGAGCTGGCTGAGCACGGCGAGATCGCGCGTAACGTTATTTTGCGATGGTGGGTCGTGGACGCAGTCAGGATACTGAGTGTTGAGAGGCGTGTAGTCCATTCCGGGAAACACCTTGTGCAGGTCCTTGTTGTTCATGAGCTTCTTGATTTCGGCACTGTTGATGTCCAGGTCGCCGTTGGAATTCTTATCGTCGTCCGCCGACTGGCCTTGTCGACTTGAGCCACCGTCACGGCTGTTCCTCGACATCAAACCACCCACCGTACCGCCAATGATGGCGCCGGCAATGACGAGGATGACGCCGATAATTATGCAAATTTTCCACTTTCTCCGTCCCTTGTTCTCGCTCCTTACCCATTGGTACTTTTCTTGGCCTGCGGCATCAATCGCGTCGCCATTTTGGTAGCCCGAGGACGAGTCTTTTGGGTCGTAGTATGCATTGGCGTTTCGGTTGGCCATCAGGCCAACAGCGGCACCTCCTGCCGCCGCGCCCCCAGGGCCGGCCTTACTTCTGCCTGTGCGGTCGCTGTTGGACAGGCTGAGCATCGAGTTTCTCCCGCTCCTGCTTCTACCATACTCCAAGCCGTCGTCACCGTCGTCCGCGATCGAATTGGGGTCTACGACACCGAGATGGTCGGGGTGCCTCTGGTAGTACGTATTATCATTGTAGTAGTCGCTGAAACCGTACGGGCTCGAGGCCGGCGATAGCCTCGCCGGGGACGCAGCCGCGGCTCCCAGAGCGGTCAAACTCGAGTGAGAATTGCGATCCGGGAGACTGCCTTGGTATGAGCGCGGAGCGGTGGTCATCTCGTAGGCGTCCCCCCGCGGCTGGCTGTATGTCTGTGGTGGGACGTTGGGCTGCTGGAACTGTCCTCGTGCCTGAGGCGGCGGCACCTGGCCAACGTTTCTCATGGCATCGACGCCGCTCTCCCTCGCGTTGCGCTCGGCGACCGTGTAAGCGATGCCGGCCATGCCACCGGATGCAGTGTCACTGAAGTTATCTGCGCCAGGGGTGATGTTGGGGTTGAGATTGCTCTGCTGCGGAGGTGCGTAGCGTTCGGGGGCCCATTCACGATGAGGGGGGACTTGGGGGGTGGAATCGATGGGCGAGACGGCCCGCTGAGCGCTGTAGCCAGCAGCAGCACCGCCGACAGCTCCCACAGCAGCTGATGGTGGGCCCTGCCGATCGTTCCTCCGCTCTTCTCTCATGCGAGCAAAATTAGGGTCGGTGTGGGCATCGGGATACTGCTGGGGGTAGTAGGCCTGAGGCGCGCCGTTGTGGTACTGATGGTCCTGGTAATGTTCAGGAGGGTTGGGCGTATGCGACCGATAAGAATTGTCCAAAGGCTCGCGTTCGGCGCTGCCGTCGTCATGGTCGTATCGAGGCATGTTTCGAATATAGATTAGAGATCAGGGGGAAGATCGCACGACCCTCGTAGGCTGAGTTGGTGACTGACCAACAGGACCTCCTCCTGTTGAGGGTAAACGAGGATGGTGTAGGAGGTGGAAACCGTTGAAAGAGACGGGGATGTTGACCCGGAATCGGGGGCGGCTATTGCGAAGCGTGGGCAAAAGGAATGCGGATGTAATTTTAGATGTCTCGGGGCGACGACTGATTGATTGTGAGCGTGGTGTTCTTGCCGCAAACACTATGGCAGTGTCCGTCTGGTCATTCCAGCCACTGCAGGTATGCGACGGGTGCGTGACCGGATGGGACAGAGAGACGAGGAAGCAGAGACAACAAAAGAAAAGAAAACACTGACCTCGGTGCACCACAGGTCGCCCAGTAACTCGGAGTACGACAGCGACGCAAGTCAAGTGCCTCCGACTAATGCAAGCCTCGGAGAGTGTGACTGCGGTAGGGCGCAAGGTCCCGAGATCGCGTGTGCGTCTGCTCGTGTAGGTGGGCGGACGAAGCGAATGCAAGTGCAACAGTGTCGTTGGTGCGAAGGGGACACGCACTCGCGGGCGCAGCAAGATGTTGTCTTGAAGCCCCTATTGCGACGAATCGTTTTGAAGACTGTTTGGAGGCCGGACGGGAGGCAGAGGGCTGATGGGAGTTGGTGCAGTAGGTATGGTGGAGGCGGAGGAGAGAGGGCGTAAGCCGCCAAGTGAGCTTGAGTGCAACAGCGGCCTATTGGGTTGTTTTTTGTGGAGGGGGGGTTGTTTCGCCCACAGCAGCGCCAGGTTCGAGGATCGTGTTGTGTTCTTCCGTGCGGCTCCCTTGTGTGGTAATCGCTCGTATTCCGACCCGTGTTCTGTTGCCGTCGAAGCGAGACTCTTTCTGGAGTGTTCGCCCGCGGGGTACGGAGGAGCAGGAGCCCAGCGAGGCACCGTTGTATTTGGTCCGGTTGTCGTGTTGTGAGAAGAAAAGACCCGGGATGGGGAAAGGTCAGGTTGGGTTTTGGAGGGAGGAAAAGAAACGGAAAAGTGAGAAGCCGTCAAAAAACAAGACAGAGGAGAGAGATGGAATTGGGAGAGGCCAGAACCCCCCAGGCGAGAGAGATGTGGTGTGTCGTATGCAGTACGAAGCAAGGTTGCAGCACGTTGGAGGGTGGCTTGGATCTTGGATCCTGGCTGGGTAAACTATTTCAGTCTTGGCCTTTTTGCTTTGGGTGATGGATAAGATGGTCGCGGGTTTTCTTAGATATGCGCTGCTAATGGCGCCGGTCGTGTTTCTTCTGGCTGGGTGATTCGCGTTACTCACTCGTCGGGTTCGTCAGTCGGTCGTCGTTCGGTTGCAGTTCGAACAAGACGGAGGACGGAGGATAGAAGACAGAAGACAGAGAGAGAGAGCAGAGTCAGAATTAGAAGCAGCAGGAGCCGCCGTGACGGTGTGTGGTCGAGAGAGGAAGGCACCGAGAATCAGGAACAGGAACAGCAAGAGACAAGGGGTTGAACACTATGCTATCCCGTACAGGGTAACTGCAACGGGGGCAGGTACCTGCCACCTTACCCTAGGCAGGTAACTGCAACGGGGACAGGTACCTACCACCTTACCCTAGGCAGGTAGGGTAGGTACATATGTACACATACTATGTAGTACGTCGTACTATGTTGGTAGGTAGGTAGGTTTAGTGGACGACGAGCTGGCGGGAGGGATACGGTTGTTTTCCCTTTGCATCCCTTCCACCCTTGCTTCCCTCCTTCCGTGACATGGCAGGATCGTTGCTTCCACACAGCACACAGGACAAGCAGGGCAGGCAGAGCAGGTACAGAGGGAGCCACACCTTCCCCCTCACCCCACCACCCATTCTTTTGTTTCCTCTGCTTTCGTTTTCCCTTGTGTTTGTTCCGTGGCCAAAATGTCAATACCACCTGGCTGTTACACGGACTGCACGAAGGAAGGGTGTACCTTGGTCGGCATCTCGTATGGAAGGGACGTTTACGAATACCTAACTATCGTATTACGTAGTTGGTGATGCATAGGTAGGCGCTGTGGTGTGGTACGTGTATCCGTCGGTGGTAAGTAGGAGCCGCCCAATGGGATGAGGAAGGAAGGTACCATTGGCTACCGTCTCCTTCCACCTACCCAGTTCAAGTAAGGTTACCTACCTAGGTAGGTGCCGTCGCAGTAACCACCAGACAACACAATGCCCATGGGCAATGACAATAAGGACAATGACAATGAGGACAATGACATACGGAGTACCGGAATGTCAACGGCCAAGCCTTGTACCTCCACACGGGAATCTGGGGGGCGCGGTACCTTGCCGTACGTACGTGCGTGCGTGCCTTCTCTTGGCCGACCGCATTTCCAGTCACAGTTCCGGTTCCACGGCTCCCCGGTCCACCCGGTGCTGCCCTGTTCGTGCTGGTACGCAGAGGACCGATAAACTGCCGACGATTGCGCTTCCAGCATCTGACAATGAACGAATGATTAAAAATCGAGCCGCGGTGCAGGGAAAAGCATCCCTCGGAAGAATAAAGAGGCACAGGGAAAGGGAACTGAGATGCGTCGTACGTGTGTACTAACTACCTCAGGTATCTAGGTAGGTAGGTATCCAAGGGTAAAAATCAGGGCAGGCGATTAAGCCAGGCCCCCCGGCCATGATTGTTGCTTCTCCCGACGTCAGTCCGCTTCCTCTCTTCAACGCCTAGTGTGCTGCCGATGCATCCGCTCAACAACAACAACAACCATTGACGCGAGGAGAGTGAAAGAACAAGGTGAGAGCGAGCGAGCAAGGGGCATGGAGAGAGAGAGAGAGAGAGAGAGACAGAGACATTAGTGCCTTTCTAAAGGCGGCTGTGCAAAACACTATTGTACTGTACTTGCTTGTACCTTATGTAGTAGTAGCGTTACGGATGCGCCCTCGGCCGGCCCATTTTTATTTTATTTTTATTTTATGGTTTCCCGTCGTTGTTTGTTCCGTTGGGCGTCGTATCTGCATGCATCTCCCGTGGATTGAACGCCGACTCAACTCGAGACGCAGGTGCTCGTCCCGGATGCCGAGTGAGACGGCCCGTCGTGTGGATGAGACTTGGACTGAGCGTGGTGATGTATGTATTGTACGGAGTATGTGTGTGTGCATTTGTGTGTGTGGCTCTGAGTCGCTGTTTCTTGCGTGGTTGTGCTTCCAGAGAGAGGTGGAGAGAGAGGAAGGAGGGGGCCCTGGGATCGGTGGCGCCTGTCCCACTCGGGGGTGTGTGTGTGTGTGTTGGTGGATCCTCTGGGCCGGCCGTGGTTGGCTGAGAGACGAAGGCGCCTGCCCCTCCCGCGCCTCCTCGTTTCGTTCAGTGAAGGCAGGCAGGTACGAATAGGAATAGGCACAGGTAACTGCCGCCGCAATTCGCACAATTTTTCGCATTCCGTCCCCCACAGTTTCCTCCTAGTCACGATGGGGGCCCCCCGCCGCGACAATCAATCCGACCTCCTCTTCAAACCAGCTTGGGAATGCCCAAACATGTCGAATTCCACCGACTCCGTCATCAGTCGATGCTGCTGCTGCTGCTGCTTTCGCTATTTGCTACAGCCCAGCCTCGGCCTTTCTGATCCATCACTAACAATCCCATCCCAGCAGCGTGGTGCGAAGCGCGCGCCGAGTGACGGACGATTCGACCAACAGACACGGCAAATCCTCGCCGTCGACTTCCATCACCGATCCGGGCATTCGCTCCGTTGGCCAGGCAGGGCCATGACAGCCTCCTTCATTCTCCCATCCGTGCAACTGACCAGGGGAATCGGCAAAGGCGGCACAATGACGCAGATCGTCAGGCCTAACGAGCCAGACTGAAAGAGAGACAAGCTTTTCAAAACGTCCTCTCGATCCAGCCACCACACACCGCGGTCTCCCGCCATTAACTGGCTGCACCGAGTATTTCGTACTATTCCTACCGAAAGGATATTGATGTCCAAATCCTAAACCACGCACTACTCGACCCGGTGTCAACGCCTCACAAACAAGAAACTACCAAGATTCACTTGCAAGGCGGTTCCTCGTCTTGAAACCATCAGGGAGGCCCCTTTCGTCTCACCCGTCCTGTCGTCTCATACCGCTGCTCCGTTGTCTGCGAACGCCCCTCACCAAAACCACCAAACATGCGCAATACGCAATAAAGCATCTTCGCCTGCCCTGCAGCGTTGACCCATGTCGGCGCATGACATCACAAAATTTCGTGTTCTGTCCCTCAAACAGGATCCTCTGTTCGAGGCTTTCCAGCCTTGCTTTCTTAGCCATCTTCAGGGCCTGCTGCCCCTTGACGACTGCACCCTTCAAATGGCGCTCAGCCCGTCTTTCCAGCTATTGATGCTACTCGGCGATTCGCATCCAACTCAAGTCCTCGGCCCCCGACTATCGGCCCCCGACGCTTCAGCTCCGGCGCCACACACCTGTCGCTCGTTCCTGTCATCACCACACTACGCCTTCGGGCCGCAGGCAACCCACAGCTTCGCCCCCGTGCACGCCGTCGTCCTTTGACACTGCCTATCGCCCACGCCGTGTTTCTGCCTGTCGGTGTCAGCTACTCCGTCCCCGGCAGCCCTCCCCGACTGCTGCATTGTCTCGTGTTGACGAGTCAGCCAGGACCCAGAAACAAGGCGATCCAACATGCATTTCTTGACTCCCGCCCCAGCTTGCTACCCAGAAATAGAACGGCTCTCCAGAGGAAATAGAAGAAGAAGAAAAGGGGGGGGAGGGCAAGAAGCCTAAACGGTGTCTGCCCACCTATTCCAACACACCAGTCAACATGCGTTATTGACTCTTTCCAGTATCAAGTCCAAGAACAAGCTTGGATTGGCTATGTTACCCCTGGTAGGTTTTTGACCCAGCCATACTTGCTCAGCCTCCGGTGTGTCTCCGTGAGCCCATTGGCAAGCGTCAATTGCAACGAGCTCCTCGGGCGCACTACTCTCCTGAGCAAAGGTTGCAACCAACTGCTCATACCAAGTCCATTATGCAATGGCGTTTGCCCGACTAAGTGACTCGCCGCGACGGCATAGGTAGTCTTGACACTACATGTTCTTTTGTGACATGACGAAGCTAAGCATCGCGAGAGCTCAGTGTAATCCTGCGGTGCTCGGTCTCGCTAGTTCTCACGGCATAGTGTCTGCTGACGTGGCCGCCCTGTAGGCCGAGATAACGGTTAACTACACCTGAAGCTGGGTCCGGCCTGATTGGTGGCGACAACCGTGATATCAAACCTGCTCGTCCATCACCATACATATCCCCAAGCGGGTGATGGAAGGATGGCTGGTACTTCAGTTGGGGTTACGTGGGCATCTTGCTTCCCCGTTTCTCGTCTCTGCCGGAACTTATGTTTCCTGAATGAAATAACGGACGTTGGAACACAACCGCACAGCTCGCCGAGAGCACGCTCATAGAGCCCAGTGCTCGTGCTGCTTCAAGAGGTGAAATCGCAATGGTGGACCGCAGTGCAGTATACATCTGCCAGGTACGCCAAGCATCAACCTGAGCATGTTCCTGTGTTGCGCCCGTCCAGCTTTGTGATGGCTGAGCCCATGGGAACCTTCGTCCGCCACAAGAACAGAGCCTCCCTCCCACAAGACCACCCGGCGGAAAGCGCTCACCGGGTAAGGCCCCCGAGTAAGGGAGCTGGTTTCCGGAACCGAGGCTCTTTTCCCCTCCCCGGCGCATGTCTTTCGGCGCGGAGAGAAAGCCTCGCGTTTCCGTCCCTGTACTCTCCGAGGGCGCCAAGGGAGTTGTGATTGGACAAAGGCAGACAGGCGGCTCGGCACGAGAGTCATGTCCTCGGGCGTGTCCCGCACACGAGGGGGGAGAAAGACGGGGGGCCCCTCATCACGTATTGCCGGCTTGATAAGGCCTCAAAGGATGCGGTTGGTTCCGCGCCACGAGATCGGGGTCGTTCGGCCCTGCGCCGCGTCGTTCCCCGTGATGTGCCTGTCCCGGCGCGCTGGCTCAGCTGCCGCATTCGGCGCTCCAAGGCTGGCGGCCAGTAGTTAGCGTTTGGAGGGGAAGAACGATTACATCCTAGTTCTGATACGGAAGCTTCCATAGACATCTAAAAGGGGGGCGGGGGGCATCTGCGAGAGATGTCTCCGGGTCGATTTTGTGAATACGCGTCTTCGACTCATTTATATTTGAAGCTCGAGACCACAGTAAACTCGGTGAGGCGAGAGCCTAGCAACGGGACGAGGTTCCGTAAGAAACGCCCGAGTTGGGAGGTTGCGTCACATCGGCCCCGGGCTGGCAAGGCTAGACGTTGAATACTAATTAGGTACAACAATACCTACAAGGAGGCCTTCGTTCATTGGCCTCACCTTTCACTCATGCATGTCAGTTAAAAGTTGGGATGGTGAAGATTGACGTGCGCGCGTGGGGTGTGTGCGGCGAGCGGACGGACGGCATCCTCGCATTGGCCGCCACAGAAAAGAAGGTTGCCTACCTTGGGATTAGAGCTGCCCAGACACGCCAAGGGTCCAATTAGTGTACTGCGGTGTCAATTTGAAGAACCAATCACAGTACACACATTTCGCTGAGCCTACGAGGGTTGGCCCTGATTCAACTGTCGGAGGTGAAATTCTTGGATTTATTGAAGCTAACTACTGCAAGAACATTTGCCAAGGTGGTTTTGATTCATCAGGAATAAAAGTTGGGGGATTAAAGGCAATTAGATACCGTCATAGTCTTAAACATACTAAAACTACACTAACTAGGGATTAGATAACGTTCTTTTTAAACTTGCTTGGCCCCTTACAAGAAATCAAAGTGCTTAGACTCTAGGGGGAGTTTGGTCACAAAGTCGAAACTGGAGAAATCAACAGAAGGGCACCACTAGGGCTAAAACACGCAGTAACTCTACTCCTAAAAGAAGTCTGAAGGGGTTAGTGGTTGTACTTGGTTTTGGCCGAACTAAGTGCCAATCCCCTCCAAATTATAGGGAACTCCTAAAGTGTTAGCTTCAAAGACTAGTAGCTAGGTGATATACCTTAGGTACTAGAAAAACTCGAATGTCGTAACAATAGACAATCCGCAAACAAGCTCCTAAGGCCTTTTGGGTTACAGAGATGGTTCAGAGACTTCTGGAGGTGGGTTTGGGTATGCTCCTAGGCCGAGGATAAAGTCTGTTCTGCCTGCGAAAGCAGATAGAGCCCTTAAACGGAAACCTGCGGCTTAATTTGACTCAAAAAGGGGAAACTCATTAGGTCCAGGTGCAACGAGGATCGAGACCTCTTTCTTGATTCTGTGGGTGGTGGTGCATGGCCGTTTTGCTGAGGGCACAAAGCTGAAGGCGAGGTTGCAAGAATAGTAATAATGAACACAATTATATATCGGGAAGGTCAGTGATTAGATAAGTCTTCCAAACTTCTGCACTATTTCATAACATTGAGAAGTATGTCAAGTGAGCTACGGATATGTGAGAGAGGCAAAGGAGAAAATACAGAGAGGGCTGAGGATTCAAACTCGCGAGAGTCTCAGGCATAAACCGCAGACCCACAATGCAACGTGGTGAATGTGTGTCTGGGTTGGTCATTTCTATCGAGTATGATATGGGGGGCATGTTTTGATCCGCTACCGTCAGTCTCGCTCCATGTGTAGTTTGGAGCCAGCCATTCACGGCTTTATTACACCCGACCACGGTCCACCAGGTTCAACAGCCAATAGGCAAGATAGTGTATTCCGGTTAAGCTAGAGTGAAGAAGGCATAAATAACTAAACCGTATCTCTAAAGAAGAGAAGATGAGATGAGCAAAGAGAAGAGGAGAAAATTGCCGCCTGGCCGAACCGTAAGATCGCAACTTGGTATGGTGTTTGCAACAGGCTTGTGGCAACCCAGTCCTTCTTCAAGGAGGACCGGGCCAAGCATCGCTATCAGAAGGATACTCCTAATGCGACGCCTTGACTTTTCCAATCCAATTCCCAATCTTCTTGCCAACCGCAGGACCGACGACGTTTGTGAAAACCCATTGCGCAAGTTCAACGGCTACTTGCGTGTCAGCGGCGAATGCCTGTAATAGCTTCCTTGAGACTTACTGCTCGTCGGTTTCTTGATACTGACGTAGACTTTGATCCAGGCCGCACTCGGGCCATCGACGCGCCTATGCTCGACTTGTCAGATCCGACCAGAAGCATATCAAGTATCTCGTCACTTACTGCAGACCAACATAATTGGCGAAACGACTCATCTTGCAGGTACCCGACTGCACGAGGATCAGGAATCGCAACACACGAACCATCCGACGGACCACTCACCACTTCCCAGCCTCCAGGCTGTCTCCAATACCAAGAACGGTTGTATCCCTTGGTGGTGTCGGGACGCACGGACTCGAGAACTCCCTCCCTCAACCTGTCCAGCGCATAGCTGTCCTTGTAGATGCCCTCGGCGCGAACAGTGATGGTGGCATCGGCGGGGACAGAGCCTTGCGTGTGCTTGACCTTCCGGGACCAGCTGGACCCGCCGTCGCAGCCGTTACCGTCGCAGAGGGCTCTGATGCCTTCGTCCAGGGTCTTCCTGATGGAAGCGTCGCAGCCGTAGTCCATGTACGTCTTTCCGATCTTCATGGTTCCTCTCATCTCACCTCTCTTCTCGAGGGAGCTGTCGAAGCTGGTGTCGCCGAATTCCTCGAGGGTGATGTTGAACCACTCGCCCTCGACGACTTCTATCTCTCCCTGCTCAACGTCAAAGTCGGCCGGGACGGCCAGCGGGTCTTGGGCGACCGCCAAAGCAGCGCCGAGACAGAGAAATGGCACAACGAAACGCATATTGAAATTGAGTGGCTGGAAGTAAGTGGAGTGTCTTGGTGTTGTGTTTGTCTGGCATGAAGTTTTTTTGTTTTTTGAAAGAGATCAAACAGCCTGTATTTATACTTTTTATTGAAGCAATCGTGTTTCTGCTTCTCTCTGCTCATTCTGCCGCCGGCATAATCTCGCTCGTCCAATTGCCGCCGTTCTTCTGACACAACGTTCTCGACATATCACCAATCTCGGACGAGGGCTAGGATTGTCCAAGTCTAGAACCCTTCGATGCATCGAGTACTTCACACCGACATCCCAATCGTGTATCTAAGCGCGCAGGCGGCGGTATTGCGCCAAGGCTGACATGGTCGAGGTCGCATGGCACCGTTCGTGTCGTCCGAATCATATGCCTATTCGGGGGAAGCAGCGCGCACGCGGTCCACGTAAGCTCGAAATAAGACGGGTTCCTTACGTTAAAGCCAAGACTATAGTTCATTCTGTGTAGCTGGAATGGGCAACTAAAAGAGTGGGCTGTGGTACGAGAAAGACCGTGTCATGGTAAGCTTAGTTGCGATAGGCCAAGTACCTCATAAAGCCAAGAGAGATCCTCGTAAGGGGTAACAGACAGCCCTACGCAGGGGGCTCGTTTTCAAGCTCCCATTTGGTTCAAATCCATATCTAAGCTCATATCTAAGCTCAGATCTTGCCTAGATCGTACCGTAGATCTCAATTTGGTGGGAGGCTACATCTGTGAGAGCATACTTCAGCACATTTGTCTTTAAATGAACTTGCTTAGTAATACGATTACTTCGAGGCTACTGATATTGGTTTTATTCTGGTACGTTAAACGCTGGTTTTGTGTACTGAACGTACCCGTGGTATTACATCGAGACGGAGATCTGAGGCGCCCATAAAAGTAAGTCGAAGTCGAGAAGAAGAAAACATTTGTGATTGCTTGAAACATTATGTATAATAATTGAGTGAGATTTTTTTTGATTTTTTTTTTGATAAATCCCTTGCTTGTTGTACTAAAGCGGATATCATTGAGTAAGATCTGATGATGTAAAATTTATGCTTACTGAGGAATGACTTTCAGCATAGATGTCTCCTATAACAGTTGTTGACTATTATACTCTCAATTGTAGTGAAGAACCAAGGGAGAGATGACGGAGGTCGGAATTATAAACTTCGCTTATTCACCAATAAGGGCCATAAGTTCTCTATTGCGCAAGTTCACTTCTACCACCACGTCTTCCCTAATATATCCTTACATCGAGCGTGGACTAATGAACACTTATCCCAATACTAGCATCCGTCGCTTTTGAAGGAGCGGCCGCGACTCCGGGCTTTCAAGTAAGGGTCTCCCATCAGTATTGTTTCTCTATCGCTAGATTCATTATTTGCCCTATTCCTGTTTTGAATGTCTACATACAGTATAGCCATAGCGTTTGTAACAGAATCCTTCTGCTACTAAGCATATCCCGACTGATAGCATGAAATGGAGTATTGCTTCCGTGAGGTCTACAGAATGCGGTCAAACCCCAAGAGCCGTGTGCAAGATGAGATACAAGTGACGACACATTACGTCGAGGCTGTTGCATATCAAGCCGCATACATAGTTGTTTCGCCAACATTCCTCCAACGGGGAGATAACAACACTTGACGGTAGGCAAGCCTCCACACCCAAAACAAACCGATCTCCCGATTGCCGTCGCATGCGCTAAAATGACGAAGTAGGTCATACTCGGCATCTAGACCCCAACTATCAGTTCCCTGCGGTCGAGACGGCCGGCTTTAATACGCAAACATCACGCCCCTGAGGCTTCTTCGGCTGCCGATCAAACAAAGCACTTAATCTACGGACCGAGGTGCTCGACGGGAAGCCCCAGACCCTCGCAAAAGGCGTTTAGCCGCTGTGCGCCAAGACGTTCTACGACGCAACCGCACTCTGGTCTCAGCCGGTTGCAGTTTTCCCTATCGCTTCCGAAATCTGCATAGTGTATGCCCAGGGAATCCACCGGAACGCGCCGTCTGCCAAGCGATACAGTCCTACAGGCTAACGGCGATCCATTGAGATCCGGGAACTTAGAGTTGAGACATTCAGAGACTTCGCTGCATTTGTCTCGGATGAGGAAACAAGCGGGACCGGGCCGTCAGCGACGACGAAGATTGCTGCAAGTGAGATATGGCTCGGCAATATGTATAAGACCCAACGACACATCAACCCCCGAGGAGGTAAGAATATCAGTTCCAACCACTACCATTGCTTGAGCATCGAAGAAGTAAAGGGAACCACTGCTTCAACGGTTTGCATCTCTCGTCAAGCACCCTTGGCCTCTGTTCACACATCTTTGCCAACACCTCCTCATGTCAATCGTCCAAGATGCTCTCACGCAGCGTCATTGCGGCCCTGGCCTCGGTGCCGGCGACCGTCGTGCTGGCGGTGCCGCTCAACCTCGTGCTCGCCAGCAGCACGGCCATCACGTTCAAGCCCATCACGATCGCGCCGCCGGCAGTCAACATCCCGCAGATTGCGGTCTCAGTTCCCACCATTGCGGTGCCCAGCCTGGCGCTGCCGTCCCTCGCATCGTCGTCCACTTCGAGGGCCTCGTCTAGTTCGAGCCCATCGTCTAGTTCGAGATCCGCGGCTAGCCTGAGCTCCTCGGCGAATTCGAGATCCCCGACTGCGGTCTCCTCCGCCGCAACTCCTCCATTGGCACTACCGCCGCTCTTGGTCCCGTCTCTGGCAGTCCCGTCACTCTCGATTCCATCTCTCGGGCTGCCTGCTCTCTCGGTTCCGTCTGTGGCAGTCCCGTCTGTAGCAGTCCCGTCACTTTCACTGCCGTCATTGGCTGTTCCTTCGGTTGCAATCCCGTCACTCTCAATTCCTTCTATTGCAGCGCCATCTCTGGCAGTCCCGTCGCTCTCAGTCCCATCTGTTGCGCTGCCTGCTCTCTCGGTTCCTTCTGTAGCAGTCCCGTCTCTGGCAGTCCCATCACTTTCACTCCCGTCGTTGGCGGTTCCTTCGGTTGCAATTCCGTCACTCTCGGCCCCGTCCATTGGTCTGCCTGCTCTGTCGCTTCTGTCTCAAGCAGTGCCGTCTCTAGGTTTGCCGTCACTCTCGATCCCCTCGCTGGCCGGGCCGTCTTTGGCGGTGCCATCAGGCGCAGTGCCATCTATCGCCTTGCCATCTCTGGGAGTCCCGTCACTCTCGATCCCCTCCTTGGCGGTTCCCTCTCTCTCGATACCATCCATCGCAGTACCATCTCTCCAAGCCCCATCTCTGGCGGTGCCTTCTAACATACTTCAATCCATCTCGATTCCTTCACTTGCTGTTCCTTCAATCCCGTCTTTGGCATTGCCATCTCTTGCCCTTCCATCTCTCACGATACCGTCAGTAGCGGTCCCATCTATTGATCTTCCCCCTCTCTCTATCCCGTCGCTTGCAGTTCCCTCTCTTCCAAACCCGGCAGACCCCTCAATTGCGCTGCTGCCACCCACGATTCCATCATTGGCTGTGCCCAATCTCTCAGCCCCATCTCTAGCCGTACCGTCGTTGGCAATTCCCTCTCTTTCAGTCCCAGGTGTCCCCTCAATTGCACTTCCGGCGCTTTCTGTGCCGTCATTGGCAATCCCGTCTATTGACACTCCAGCCATTCCGTCCCTCTCGTTACCTTCTTTAGCGGTGCCGTCGATTACACTTCCGGATTTGTCAGTGCCATCTCTGACGCTGCCTTCAACCGGCGTTCCTTCGATTCCATCCCTTGCAGTGCCCTCTCTGGCGGTGCCGTCGATTGGACTTCCGGCGCTTTCGGTGCCATCTTTGGCGGTGCCGTCGATTACACTTCCGGATCTGTCAGTGCCATCTCTGACGCTGCCGTCGTTGGCAGTCCCGTCACTCTCAATCCCGGCGGTGCCTTCGATCGATGTTGCCTCGCTCCTATCGCTCTCTGTCCCGACTCTGGCTTTGCCCTCCCTTTCTCTTCCTGGGCTGGCACTTCCTTCTGATATTCTTCAACCCCCATCAGGGTCAGGTCCTTCGGACGGACTCCCTTCAAATGGACTCCCCCAGCTTGGGCTTCCTTCTATCGCGATCCCGTCACTCTCGATACCGCCACTCTCAATCCCATCTTTGGACATTCCGTCAATTACGCTGCCAGCTCTGTCGATCCCATCCCTAGAGGTCCCATCAATCAGTATTCCATCAATCCCGTCGCTGTCATTGCCAGCACTTTCGATTCCGTCCCTGGCTGTGCCGTCTCTTGCACTGCCAGATGTTTCGGTCCCGTCTGTGGCAGTTCCATCAGCAGATGTTCCCGCAATTCCTTCACTGTCGTTGCCAGCGTTGTCGATCCCGTCGGTAGGACTCCCTTCTCTATCGATCCCGGCACTCTCAATCCCATCTCTGGCTGTGCCGTCTATTACACTGCCAGATCTCTCAATTCCATCTGGAGCGATCCCATCACTCGACATTCCCGCGGTTCCTTCGCTGTCATTGCCAGCGCTGTCGATCCCATCTCTAGACGTACCATCTATCGCACTGCCGGCTCTCTCAATCCCGTCTGTAGCGGTCCCTTCGGTCGATGTTCCTGTTATCCCATCTCTGTCGATCCCGTCTCTAGACGTGCCGTCCATTACACTGCCAGATCTCTCGATCCCTTCGCTGTCGTTGCCGGCAGTCTCGATCCCAACCGTGGCAGTTCCCTCAATCGATAGCCCCTCGGTCCCATCTCTCGCGCTCCCGCCTAACATTCTCCAATCTATCCCAATACCGACTTCGGCGGTGCCGTCTCTTGATATTCCGTCACTCTCACTCCCGTCTTTGGCTGTGCCGTCGCTCGACGTGCCGTCCATTACACTGCCAGCTCTCTCGATCCCGTCGCTCACAGTCCCTTCGATTGACATCCCCTCACTTTCACTCCCGTCTCTGGCTGTGCCATCTATCACACTGCCAGATCTCTCACTCCCCTCATTCTCACTCCCGTCTTTGGCTGTGCCGTCGCTCGACGTGCCGTCCATTACACTGCCAGATCTCTCGATCCCTTCGCTGTCGTTGCCGGCAGTCTCGATCCCATCTGTGACAGTTCCCTCTGTTGATGGCCTCTCGGTCCCGCCCAACATTCTCCAATCCATCTCGATACCCACCCTGGCGGTGCCGTCTATTGATATTCCATCTCTGGCAGTCCCTTCGATCGACATCCCGTCACTCTCACTCCCGGCTCTTTCGATTCCAACACTCGCGGTCCCCTCAATCGACATTCCCGCGGTCCCATCCGTAGCAATTCCGTCAGTTGATGGCCTCTCAGCCCCGCCCAACATTCTTCAATCTATCCCGATACCTACCTTGGCGGTGCCGTCCATTGATATTCCATCTCTGGCGGTCCCATCGCTAGCAATTCCTTCGATCGATATCCCGTCTCTCTCACTCCCGATACCCACCTTGGCAGTCCCTTCGATTGACATTCCGTCACTCTCACTCCCGTCTCTGGCTGTGCCGTCGCTGGACTTGCCGTCTATCACACTGCCAGATCTCTCACTCCCATCGCTCTCACTCCCGGCCCTGTCGATTCCGTCCCTCGCGGTCCCCTCAGTCGACATTCCGGCAGTACCATCCCTGAATATTCCCACCATTACGCTCCCATCATTGGCAGTCCCCTCTGTTGATGTCCCGTCTCCCGCACTGCCGGATCTTTTGACTGCTTCTTTGGCAGTCCCTCCAGTTAATAATCCTGCGCTTCCATCCTTAGCAGTTCCGTCTCTAGCGATTCCGTCTGTTGGCATCCCGGACCTTTCAATACCATCCTTGGCAATTCCTTCTATCACCCTTCCATCTTTGGCAGTTCCCTCGGTCGACATTCCCGTGGTTCCATCTCTTTCACTTCCATCCTTGGCTGTGCCATCTTTGGCTATTCCGTCTATTGACCCTTCAGTCCTCCAAGCCCTCTCGATACTCTCTTTACAGGTCCCTTCTATTGCCCTCCCAACTCTGGCAGTTCCTTCGGATATCCCCGCAGTCCCGTCTCTTTCGCTCCCGTCCTTGGCAGTGCCATCTTTGGCGATTCCGTCTCTGGCGGTTCCCTCCAATATCCCCCAACCGCCAGCTGGCGGGCCTGGGGGGGCAGCGCCTTCAAACGGACTCCCCTCCCTCGGCCTCCCCTCTCTCGCCATTCCCTCTCCTTCGCTCCCGGCGGTCGCCATCCCATCAGTGGCTGTGCCGTCGTTTGCGCTCCCGTCTCTCGCGATCCCATCAGTACCTTCAGTTGCACTGCCGGCCCTCTCGGTCCCCTCTGTGGCAGTCCCATCTGTACCTTCAGTCGCGCTGCCAGATATTTCACTACCCTCCGTGGCGCTCCCCTCCGTGGCGCTTCCGTCTGTGGCGCTTCCGTCCGTACCCTCAGTCTCGCTGCCAGCCCTCTCGTTACCCTCCGTGGCAATCCCGTCCATTTCGATCCCGTCGATCGCCGTCCCCTCCCTCAATGTCCCATCACTTAACGTCCCTTCGATTGCGGTACCGTCAGGCACCATCCCGAGCAACGCTGCTTCACCTATCCTCCCGTCCGCGCCCGCCTCGCCAACCGCCGCTCCCCCCGGCACCGCGGCGCTCTTTGACATTCTCGGCCTCATCGGCACCACGCTGACGACGATCAACAACGAACTCAGTAATATCTTCCAGCCCAACGTCAACATCCTCGACAAGCCCGTCGCGGACCGCCTCAGCGAGCTGGTGAACAGCCTCGGCACCGCGGGCCCCCTCTACTCCACCATCAGCCTGGCCCTGGCCCAGGCGAAGAACCTCGGCACGACGCTCTCGCCCTCCGACTCGGAGGCCCTCGTCCGGAGCTTCAACAACGACGTCGTCCAGAGCTTCTCCCAGCTCCTGCAGGGGCTCGAAAGCAAGCGGGACCAGATCGCGCAGGTCTCCTCCGCCGCTCTCACCAACGGTGTCGAGGGCGCCACGACCATCGTCAGGGGAATCTTCAACAACCTGAACTTGGGTCTTGTGAGACAGATTGATCTCAACAACCTTATTATCGGTCTCCTGGACCCGGCCTACCGGCCACAGGGTGTTGAGGTGACCAACTCGCTGCAAATTCTCCTGAAGCTCAGCATCAACCTTTACCTCCCCGGAGAGTAGATTAATGAGAGTTTTTGAGGTTTTTTTATGAAGGGTTTTTCTTCTTTTCTTTTTCTCTCTTTCCCCTTCTTTCCCCCGTGGAGCTTTTTTGTCAAACGGCCAGAAATGTGGACAGGGCCAGGTGAGAAACAATAGCAGCTTTATCAGCCAACTATCTGATAATATTAAACTAATAATAATACATCACGTTCTTTCAACTAAAAGACCCTTGCAAATGCACCCTCATGACCTTGTGCCTCGGATTCATATCCTTTCCTACCGAATGGACAGAACATGGTGGTGTAAGGCATCTAACGGACACGCCATATGATTTGCCGTTTCCAAGAGACGGATAAGGGGGAATCGTATAACGGGGCAAGCAGCAAGCTGCTTTGGCTGTAGAATCTAATTCGCCGCTCATGACTCGGTTTCACCTGTCATCTCATCAACCCCACGCTGTGAGTGTTTGAGAGGCAAGTCAACCATGCATATCCAATAGTGTCTATTGATAGCATTCGAGGTTCAGGACTACCCATGCAGACGTCGGCCAGAAAGGGAGAGAGAAAGAGGGAGAGAGATCAGCGAGATTATGCCCCCAGATCAGTGGTGGGCCGTAACTGGTTCTGTGGATCACATCCGGCTTATCGGCATATTCTCTGAGACGCCAACGGCCCCATCGTCGAAAAGCGCTTGGGGGTCGAGCCCCCTAGTCCAAACCGCCAGCCAAACACCAAACCCCCCTTAGTCAGAAGCCGCCGGCCTTGCGAGGGAAATAAAGAAAGGCTCGACGGGAACGAAAGACGTCTAACTTTGGCTTGTGTTTCTTGGCCCGGGGCTCTTACGAAAGTGTGCTATGTGAGCGTACAGTTAGTTGGAGGGGGGAGCAGTCCGCCATAGGTCGGGTTGGTGTGCTAGTCTAAACCTTTTTTCCAACAACCTTTTCACCTCTTTTGCCGGGCACTTCAATGTGGATGACTGTGCACGATGAGACAGCCTTTTGCGGCTCACTCAGAGACGTGTTTCGAAGCCTCCCCTACCTACCCTAGTTGGAAATGCTGATGATAGATAATATGGCGTGAAACCCGCCGTTGGCGGGTATCGACAGGGATCATCGCGCGCCATTGTATGTAAGTAGACTTTCCGCTGGAGATGCCATCATGCACGATGTAACCGTAGGAGATGAACGGGTTCATCCACCTCGACGGCGCAGAATGTCTGGACCCCCCCCTTTCCAGTGTCTATGTATATGTATGTGCC
Source organism: Colletotrichum navitas (assembly GCF_030913465.1). NCBI lineage: Eukaryota > Fungi > Ascomycota > Sordariomycetes > Glomerellales > Glomerellaceae > Colletotrichum > Colletotrichum navitas. Next base: position 84,675 of record NW_026850622.1, on the reverse strand, counting down.
GTGTGCCGTGCTGTGCCGAGAGACCGACAAAACCAAGACATTCCCCCCCCGGCTCCCCCCCCCGGACTTGGCTTTCCTCTGCAGGCTGGTTTCCTAGTTCTTCTATTCTTGTTGCTGTTTGTTTGAAGGTCGTCGAAAATTCTCTGATTTGCTCGCTGGTCGTGCTGTTGTGATATAGCTTCTCTCTACCTCGGGACTCGTTGTTTATCTCCTATATTTCCTCTTAGGGGTTTTCCCTCCACTTCCACGATGCCGCCCAAAAACCCCGACGCCCACTACGCGACCGTCTCGCGCACGGATAGCTACGACGACTCCTCGGCGACCGAGGTCGACGAGTCCCTCATGGGCGACGAAAAGCAGTGGCACTCGATCGACCTGAGCGGCGAGCAGAGCACAAGAGCCCGCTCGTGGAAGCGCGCCAAGGCCACCCTGCGGCGGCACCGGTGGCTCATCGACACGCTGCTGCTGCTCACAAACATCGGGCTCTCGCTGGGCCTGTCGCTGCTCATGTACTACCAGTTCGAGGACGCAAAGTTCCCCGCGAGCGTGCGGCAGATCGGCGGCGACTTCAGCGGCGCCGGACCGCAGTGTAAGTTGGACATCTTCGGCCCCCCGATCGAGGGTCCTTTGACAGGGTATGGAAAGCCCAAGGTTTCTCGCGCTAACGGCGATCATGACGCAGTCCCGGTCAAGATTCAAAAATTCGATGCCGACTACAAGGTCGTGCCGCCGAACGCCACGGATTTCCTCTCCAATTCCACGATGGAGCAGTGGCAATCTCTGTTTCCGGGTAAGCAAAGAAAACACCGCCTCCCCCGCAAACGTCGGGAGGACTTCTCCCGATGCCGTTTTGTTCCGCTTCGCTAACAAGCGTTTACCTTTCCAGCCGGAGCGGGCTGGAAGGCTAAGGACGACGAGCCGATTTTCGCCACCACAATGACGCACCAGCTCCATTGCCTAGTGCGTCTTTCTGCTTCCTTGATTATCCGTCTCTGCTGTTTGGGCTCTCGGAATCTGACATCCGGGCTTTTTAGTACATGATGGGGATGATCTACTCCGGCCTCACCACCAACAAGGTCGACATGTTCACGCCCGACTACAACATCCACTTCTTCCACTGCATAGACTACCTCCGACAGGCCGTCATGTGTTCCGCCGACCTGGCGCTCGAGCCGCACCTTATCACCGACCCCGACGACAACGGACCCGGCGACGGCAGCTGGAACGCCATGCATGGTGAGTTGCGCACATCCCCCTCCCAGGCAAGGTGCCTCGGCAATAGTGAAATGAGAGTGCTAACGCTTCTCGTGTAGTTTGCAAGGATTATGGCCAGGTGATCAAGTATCTAGACCGTGAGTCAAGACCCTTTGCGAGAGAGACCTTGCAACCCTCTTGGATGAGAAACTGACAGTTTGCAAGGCCAAATAGCGGAAGGGGTCCGCGTTGTTTTGCCCATTGTCGATTAGCGTATTTTTTTTCTTAGCGAAGGGGCTTTGGTCTATTTTTGGTTGTCTAGCGAATATATCACTTTGTAGATCTAACGTTGTATGAAACACCATCTTCAATCTTCGCCAAAACCTATCCCTGTTTCCAGCAACGGATCAACATTCGCGAATCGGACAAGTCATGGAAAGCCGCTGTTTACAACGGCAACTGACTACGACCAACAGCCAGGTCCCTTGTACCGCTGTGGCCCATGATGTCGCGTAATTCCAAGTGCGCCGTGCAAAGAGTGTGAGCCAGCAGCTCCTCGAAGGAGAACAGGCGCGTGGTAGTTGGGCATGATGGGAACAGATCGCATTAAGGGTCCCGTGGGCGTGGAGAGGTGGAGTTGCCTTTTGGGATGGCAGTACTTCACTGGGAGGGCCGTGTTACCCATGTTGATGAGGCCGGTGAATATTGAGCAACTGGGCACACGAGTACACTCGGACTGTGCGATTGCAAACACGACATTTTCCGATTCCCTCCCTAGGCCCGACTTCCCCATGTATATAGCAACTCGAAACAACAGTAGTGCGGTCTCGAACTGTGCTATGAAGCCCTTGCTAACCAGCATAGAGACTGTTGCTCCCTGCTCTTGCGTCGAAACTGACCTGAACGCTCCATGTTCTTAGGCATAGGGAGAACGCCCATGGGAAGGCCATTGTGAGGATGCCGAAGACCTAATATGATCCCGTTCCAGTTCAAACTTCTACCAGGCCTCCAGCTTCGTTTTCCCACGAACGTCTGCGCACGAGATAGACTCACGCTTGGTGCCCCTCCCTCTCCAACCCCAATGTGCACGGCAGGGGGTTATGAGAGTATATGGACAATGGCACGAGTTCGTGCCGGGGCTTATGTATCGTGGACCCTTATTTTGTGCGCGCATCATTGATGGTTTCACCGAGCTATGGATAATGTGTTGCGCCGTGGCGATTCTTAAAAAATTCCTTCGTCCACTAATAGACGCGCTTCACCCGGAAAGATGCGCCTCCCTTCTACCCTATTCCCCAGGTGACTACAGCTGGCGTTATAACCAAGCATACCATGTCTGTCTTGTTGAGGTTCCAGGAGAGCTTCCAACATTTATCACAGGAGAGGGAGGTTAGCGGACTGGGTTTTTCACCCAGTGGCATACGTTAAGCTTATTTGGTATTGTATGTATTCTGATAACAACCGATATTGATGGAGGCTATCTAGTCTAATTCCATCACATTCAGGCTTGGGGTTGACACCCTGATCTCTACGTTGTACGCTCACGTACATCGCCGCTTCAAGAGGAATGCTGCTGAGGTTGGCCTCTCCCTCATAGGACAGCGACCGCAGGCCCCTTTACTCCCTCTTGCGCTGACGGTGGTCGCTTTGGACGGGCGCATCATTCCCCGCACCAAGCTTGCCCGTTGCCGTGGCAAAGAAGCGATCCATCAATTGATGAGCGATTGCCGGGGTTTCGGTGATGGAGTTGTTGCTGATGTGCGAGGTCCCGTCGTAGTGCGAGCCTGACGAGACTCGGCTGCTCGTGGGTGTGTAAGCGTCGCTTCCTTCGCAGCGTGACGCCATGCTGGACGACGCGCTTCTCTATTCCGCGTTGCGTTCCGCATTGGGGGCGCCGCCACGCCAGAGGCCGTAGAAGCCGTCGCAGTTCTTCCACATTTTGATTGTGCCATCTTCGGAGCCGGTCGCGTAGAGCTTGCCGTCGGGGGAGAATGCGATGGACCAAATGGGGCCGTGGTGTCCCTTGTGGGTTTCTAGGTGCGTGTTAGCCAAAGTCCTGCACAAGCAAGCATGTCCACATCGACTGACCAATGTCACCACCGTCGTCCCAGCGGCAGACGCGCGCCCAAGTGCCGGGCTCTTCTCCCATGACGATCTTGCGACCCTTGAGATCCAGGCCAACACTGGCAACGCCATGCTTTAGCTCGATGCGCTTGAGCTCATCCGAGGCCTGGGGACCACCCCAAAAGTACACCCACTTGCCCGCAGCCACGGCGAGAACGGGAAGGCCACCGCCAATGTCGCCCGGCGAGGTGAACTCGGGCGCCAGGGAGACGAGCTCGCAAGACTTGATCTCGCCGTCGAGGACCTCCTGGCGGATGAGGTTACGGGTGGGGAGATCGAACCATCTCAGGGTGTTATCGGAGGCAGTGACGATCGTGTTAGGGTCCTTAGTCCAGGCGATGAACTTGATGGATCCGGTGTGAGTGCCTTCGCCAATCTCAAATCCGGCCGAGGCAGGGATGGTGATGGGAGTTCCGGCGGGAGAGTTCGGATCGGGGGCGAAGTCGCTAAGGTCGAAGACGCGCAGCTTCTTCTCCATACCTCCAGTAGCAATAAGTTCAGAGTTATCGGGCGGGTAGGCAACGGCGCGGACGATGTGGTTGTGCTGGAGGGTATAGAGGACCTCTCCGCTATGGGTGTCCCAGACTTTGCTACGGCGTGTCAACTGCTGTTGCGGGGGTAAGGTCTATCGTGAGCCAGGACTTACGCGGTGAAGTCGGCAGAGGCTGTGGCAGCGTTGGAGGCATCGGGACTCAATCTGGCCTGCCAGACAGCACCCTTGTGACCGATGAAGGTTCCGATCCTATGCATGTCGCGTCAGCAATGCGCCCACCCTCCCGTTCAGTCGAGCCGACAATGCGTACCAGTCGCCGGTGATGCCGTCGCGTAGCATAGGGTTTCCATCTGCGACAAGATTAGCAAAGCTCAGAGGGTAGGTAGCGCGGGTTCCTTCACGGCAAGCTTACCCTTGCAGGCCGAGATCATATAGTATTGCTCTCCCTTCTCGAGGCCGGAGAAGCAGATGTGAGGGACAGGTCGAGAGTGCCCGTGGCAGGTCAAGGGAACGTATTGACGCGAAGTCTCGACGGCAGGAGGAGCGGCCGAAGGAGCGGGAGACGCGGACGCCATGTTGTCGTCGGTTGCCGGTGTGGGCCGTTGAGGAAGAGGTTTAAGAGGATTGGTTCGGTTTCGCGACGATCGCAAGCGCAATGTGTGCGCAGTGGAGGGGTATCAAGCTGTTGGCGACGGCGGATGAGGGATAGCGTCCTCGATGGAGATGGAAGGAGCGAATAGGAATAAGGAGAAAATGTCAAAATACAGCCGTAACGTCGTGAAATGTTCGTGGAGGAGGGCGATGGGATCTTGAGAGATGGCGGGCTCCTCGTCGACGGCAACAACAGCAACAGCAGCAACAAGAGGGCGAAGCAAAGCAAACCACAATTAGAAGAGAAAAGAAAAAGAAGAAGAAAAAAAGGAAGAAAAAGAGAGGGAAAAAAGGGAGGATGGGGAAAGCCGCGGGAGGATGCGAGGCAACGAGAAAGCGGCGCAGAGGGAATAAGAGTGGGGGGTGGTTTTCCGACTCGAAGCGTGTGTATTCCGTAGGCACGAGTAGTTCGGTAGGTATTGAAGCCTAAGGAGGTTAAGTCAGTGGTCGTGTGGTTACTTTTTAACGTGTATCCGTACCTACAGAGGTAATCCCTGAAACGGGGATCCTGGTCCTGCCGTGAGGAAGCAGCAGAAATGACCCCGCGCTGCTGGTAGCAGTCGGTTGCGGTGATGCTTACCTAATCTCATCGTGGATTCGGTCCCTGAGCTGGAATATGGATAGTGAAATGTGGCTTGAACAAGAAAAGGGGACAAGGTGGGGTTAGTCGTCGGTTCGAGAAGAGGTGGAATGATTGGACAGGGTGGAGCCAGACCACGTGCTTTGATGAGCGATTCCGCAACTGTGGCTGGTGTCAGTTCCTGTTTCAGAAGGGAAGTCAATGGATGCAGGCAGGTGCCCAGGACTAGCTAGGTACACCACCTTGGGTAGGTAGGCACAGGTATCCGTATGTGGCTTTCTTACGTAAGCTATAGCCACACACGCCAGGAATGCAGCTGATTGCCCCGGGGACCACTTGCCCGTTGGCCCCTTCCATTGCTCACCGTCCAGAGGTGCAATGCCCGCCCGCCCCCGCCTGCTGCCCGCGGTGCCCCCCTTGTGGCGCAGTGGAGCTTCAGCGTTCCCGCATCAATCGTCATCGTCCAGCTACCTACCACCTAAACAATACCGGCCGTCTCCTCTGTGGATTACTTAGCAAATCGAGGCGTGAGCTGCTCTACACGTCGTATTTTCTCTCTCTCCCCATCTCGATACTTTTCTACCAGACCGATCCTTTTAACGGTCATGGCAGACTTCAAGCTATCCGCCCAGCTGGCTGGCCACGACTCAGATGTAAGTACACCAAGCTTCAGCGCTCCGTTTCACAGCTGATCCGTCATGTTCCCCCCTCAGGTCAAGGCAGTCAGCTTCCCGCATCCCCAGACAGTTCTGTCCGCCTCGCGAGATGGCAGTGTTCGAGTTTGGCGTCAAACCTCTGGCCCTCCCCCGACCTTTGAAGCTTCCGTCTTAAGTCAAACCTCGGAATTCGTCAACTCCGTGACATATCTCCCGCCTTCCGAACCATACCCGGATGGTCTAGTCGCCTCTGGCGGCAAAGACACCATCGTCGAAGTCAAGCAGCCCCAGGCTGCCCCGAGCGATAATGCCGAGCGTCTGTTGATCGGCCACTCCCAGAACGTCTGCAGCCTCGACGTCTCGCCCAAGGGCAGCTATATCGTGTCTGGCGGGTGGGATGCTCAGGCCATTGTCTGGAACATCAAGACGTGGGAGCCCGAAATCCGCCTCAGCGGTCATGACAAGAGCGTCTGGGCAGTGCTTGCGTTGGACGACGAGACGGTTCTTACGGGTTGTGCCGACACAAATATTCGCATCTACAAGCTAGCCTCTGCCGTCGCCGGTGACGCGGAGCCCCAGTCCACCATCTATACCCCCGAGGTTGTCCGCGCTCTCGCCAAGGTTCCCAAGGGCCACCCAAGTGGAGCTGATATCGCCAGCGCCAGCAACGACGGCATCATCCGCCTATGGAAGTTGAACGGACAGCAAGTTGGCGAGCTGATCGGCCACGAGAACTTCATCTACTCTCTGACAAGCTTGCCGTCGGGCGAGTTGGTCAGCTCCGGAGAAGACCGCACGGTGCGGATATGGAAGGGGAATGAGTGTGTCCAGACCATCACACACCCCGCCATCTCGGTGTGGTCAGTAGCGGCGAACCAGGAGACGGGGGACATTGTGACGGGTGCCAGTGACGGCGTTGCGCGCGTCTTTACACGCAGCTCCGAGCGAGCGGCGAGCGGCGAGGCCATTTCCGCCTTCGAGGAGTCAGTCAAGGCCTCAGCCATCCCACAGCAGCAATTACCCGACATCAACAAGGAGAAGCTGCCTGGTCCCGAATTTCTCCAGTCTCGGTCGGGAACCAAGGAGGGCCAGGTGCAGATGATCAATGAGGGCAACGGCCTCATCACCGCCCACCAATGGTCGCAGAGTACGTTAAACGCCATGACTGTCTGCCCAGTGTCGGGTTGCTAACTACGCGCAGGTCAGCAGCAGTGGATCAACATTGGCACTGTTGTCGACTCAGCCGGCAGCAGTGGGAAGAAGACGGAGTATCAAGGCAAGTCCTACGACTTTGTCTTCGACGTTGATATCGAAGACGGCAAGCCACCTCTGAAGCTGCCGTACAACCTGTCGCAGAACCCCTACGACGCCGCGACCAAGTTCCTAAACGACAATGAGCTGCCCCTGAGTTACCTGGATAACGTGGCAGGCTTCATCACCCAGAATACCCAAGGAGCTACTCTTGGGCAGCCTGCATCATCAGGACCTGACCCTTACGGCTCGGAGTCGAGATACCGCCCCTGTGAAGCCGAGCCCGCAGCCCGGAAGCTGTTGCCTCACACCGAGTACCTATTCATCACGGCGGGCAAGTACGATGCGATGGTCAACAAGATCCTCGCCGTCAACGCGAACATGATCTCCTCGGGTCGCAAAGATGCCGCTTTAAACCCCGCTGAGCAAAGCACCCTCAAGGCTGTCAAGCAGGCCATCGAATCTTCCAAGCCTGTCAGCCAAGAGGGCATTGACCTGGCAGTCAAGATTGTCTCGCACTGGCCTTACTCGGACCGTCTCGCCGGTCTAGATCTCCTGCGATGCGTCGCCCAGGCACCGCTCGCCGCCGACGTTGCGGCCCCCGGTGCGTCATTCCTCAAGATTGCGGCCATCAGCGCTTTGGGAGAGACGGACGGCGCCGCACCGAACGAGAACTCCGCCATGATGGCACTGCGCACATTTGCCAACATCTTCGGCTCGTCCAAGGGTCGAGCGCTGGCGGCCAAGGAGGCCGACCTCGTGGCGACGACCATCGAGCGGGTACTCGGCATCTCTGGCGGCGCACCGATCGGACAGTTCAACCGCAACGTGCTCATTGCCGTAGCCACCACTCTCATCAACTACGCCGTGCTCGCCTCCCAGGAGAAGACGGCACCAGAGTCGAAGCGTTTCATCGCGGCCCTCGGCAAGATCCTCTCCGCGCAGACCGACCCCGAGGTTCTCTACCGGGCGCTTTTCGCGTTGGGGACGTACGCCTCCAGCAACCGGGCTGAGGTGAAGTCGCAAGGAGGCGAGGGCTGGATCAAGACTGCAATCGACAAGGTGTCGGAGGCGCGGGTGAAGCACGTGGGCCAAGAGGCTCTCGAGCAACTGGGGTGAGACGGGGATGTGATGTGACGGGCGGTAGGGTAATGAAGCATGACTTATGGAGTCTCGGAAAGTGGCGGCCGTGTGACTGCCGCAGATGTCCGCGCTTGCTGACGCTGCGGCGAAACGGCCGGAAACGATGGCGGGGTGGGCCATGGCCACCGTCTTGTAGACTAGCCAGGAAGTAAGTGTCTCTGACGACGCAGCAGCTTGTTTCGACTGCATGCCGATAGCTAGCCATTTTAGACCACGATTAAAGCATACACCAAGAACAGCTTTGGAATCTGTGCCCATGGTCCCGTCTCCGCGGGATGCGAGTCATGTCTGTTGTCCATTCGTTTCCTGCAGCTTGAGCCATCGTCGTGCGTTGAGATAAGAAGTCTTCGCAATGGTCCAGCCGCCCGCGTATTGCGAGACCGCTACACCCAGTTTCTAGAAGGAGGCATCACCACTTTTCAGGAGGTCACCCGCGCGGGCCGTTGAACAACCAAAAGTTGATCATGATTTCTTTTCACCCACTCGCAAGGAGCGGCCACTAGGAGGACTGGGGCTCCTAAACCCAATCTCTCGGGAGGGGAAGGGGGGGGGGATCATCCATCCCCCCTCATTGTCAGGTCTCGGATGTAGATTCCGGCGACTGAGGAGGTTTGATATAACAGGAAAAAAGGAATAAGAAACGGGACAAGGTAATTGTCCGTACAGAGATAATAATAAAAAGAAAATAAAAAAACAGGGTTTGCCCTGCTTGGATAAACGCCGTTCTTGATGCCCACCAAGATATACAAGAGATATTTCCACCGAGGTATAATTTCCACCCAACCCACTGTAGAAAAAAAAAAAAAATCGCTGTGCCTCGCGCGTATGCGTCATTCTACGTCGAACCCCGATGACGAGTAGCGTGTGTGTGTGTATGTGTGTTGCACGGCACAGAAATCCGTGTGAGAGAACGACAAAGGACGACGCCGGCTACAGGACGGCCCACAGAGCGCCGACTAGGAGTGGCGCCCAGCCGGCGGTGGACCACGCGGATAGCGGCCCCGCAGCGGCCGACGTACCGGTGACGAAGTCGCCGCCCGACTCCTTGGTCGTGATGGTGTAGACGTCGGCGAAGCCGATGTCGGTTGAGTTATAACAGTTGGTCTCGTTGACTTTTCCGATCTTGGGGTCGCCCGGCTCGGCGAACTCGATGTCGACGCACTTTTTTTTTAATTACGTTAGTCGTCTCACTTCGTGGGCATGGCGCGTGCAACGGGAAGAAGGCAAGGGAAGGACGCAGAGGAAGGAGAATCAGGAGGGAGGGCATACCGAGAAGAGGGCGGCGCCGTGAGCAGCCAGCTCGACGATCTGGATGGTGGCGTGGTCGCCGGGCTTGACCGTAGTGTTGGCGGGCAGCGGAACCTGCGGCAGGCAGACGGTGCCCGGGTAGGGGTTCTTGCTGGGGCCGAGGATCTGGAAGACGGGGACCATGGGGAAGGACATGTTAATGGGCCCGCCGTCGGGGCCCTCAGTGCCGAAACCCATGTTGGCGTACATGAAGGCCTGGGCGTGGCCCTGGAACCAGCCGGGCTGGAAGGAGAGGGCGCCGCCGGTCGTGGGCCAGTAAGTGCGGTTCTTTGTGACGCCCATGCCGCCGCCTGGTTCTTGTCAGCAAAGTACACCACGAAGGGGGGAGACGAGGACGAGGGGATAAGAACAATGAGCTGGCGAGGTGGGAGGAAGCACGTACATGGGTAGGTCCATTGCATGCCGTAGGGGAAGGTCTCGTTGGTGATGAGGTTGTTGCCACGCCATCCCGGGTAGGAAATGACGATGTGTGCGGAGGCCGTCGCCGCGAGGATGAGGGCTGATAGTGTTGAGAAGAGCATCTTGGCGGTTGTGTGTGTGTGTGTGTATGCGTGTGAGCGATCTCTGGTGTCGAAAGTCGACTATGTGTGATTTCCGGCCAAGACCAAGGACCTTCTCGTTCCCGATTCTCTTCCTCACTGGGGGTTTTACACTTTTCGTCGCACAATTCCGTACTTGTCCGTCTTACTGGCGCTGTCTTCCGACCCCGCTTGCTTTTTACCCGTCGAGATAGGTGGTTGGTCGTGATACGTGCGTGCGTGATATCCCAGGATCCCAGCCTCTAAATCGTCGGTAGATGTCCCGTGAATTGTTCGTTATTGAGCACCGCAAACTTTCGATCTCGACGCGAGGAAAAATTAGAATATGTAAAGATTTCAGGGAACCAGAATGACAGTTGTACACGAGAGGGAAAAGAGAGGGAAGAAATGGGCACGGCGGACGGGGTGCTATTTGGCTGAATGGGGGGTGTGTGCTGCGTGGCGGTGGCCGCGCAGAAGGTGACCCGGCCGAACGATCCAGCCGCCGGGGGGCACCGAGCGAGCGCTCCCACTGCATTGTGCACTTGCAGCTGCCCAATGGATGATCGAGGTTCACTCTTTTCCCGCCTGGCACGGTGAGGTGAGGAGGTGAGGCCGGGGGGGTTAGCCGTGATGGTGGGTGAAGCAACACCAAATGGCGGACCGGGAGGAAGAGGCACACTCAACTTGCATAGGCATGGGCGGATGGGGATTCAACTGTCAACGCCCAGCCGCCCGCCTGTCGACCCCGTTCCCAAATCTCTCATTCCCTCCCCGAATGTGGCCAGTGGCCACAGAGCAAACAAAGCCGATGGTCTGCAGCAGGCTAGTTCCTGTAAAGTGGAAAGTGGGCGACTGCTCTACCGTCCAACTCCCCTCCCCTGGTGCTACTCTCGCCGCGCATGGGACGGCGCACCAATGGCGGGCGAGAGCGCCGGGCGAGGCGCTGCGGAATGGAAGTGGACAGGGGTCGTAGTCTTTGCGCGGGGTATTTTGGGGGCCACTCAAGGCCAATGAGATGCCGCATCACCTTGGTGGCAGATGGTATCTCGACCGTGACTGGTGGGAAGGGGAGGCAGCAGGCAGGGGTGTGACGGCGTGTAAGCGCCGGACCTTGTGCATTTGGGCTGCAGGATGCAACCTGCCACCGACAGATGATTGGGTCTAGCTGTGAGTCGCAAGCTCGCCGCTTGCCAACCAGATGGCGATCCCCGCGGTGTGGCAGGAGCTTGGGGAGTTTGCAGCAAGGCGTGAGGTGAGATGTGATCTTCTGCATCCGCTTGGCTGGCCTTTGCCCTGTTGCTCTGCTTGGGTGCCATGGACTCGGAGAGGGAAAAGCAAGGCCTGGGGATTGGGAAAAAGGGCGCATATCTCGGAGGCCTTTCCGAGAGGAACAAGCAATCCCTTGCCAATCTTTTAGTCAATGTCGAATTTTGTCGGTTCCCACCGTCGTGCAATTTCCTCTCGTGGTGATTCCACTTCGTTGCGCGTCGTGTACAGCGGGAAATAGTCTGATGGCACGGAGGCGTCGGCTGTTTCTCCTCGTCCCAAGTACTCTCTCACTGGAGATTGCCGGCAGAGGGACCAAAAGGACGCGTGATGAAATATCGAAGGACGGTAAGCTGACGGCGTGACGTCCACTCGGAAATGTCCGGCGAAAGAGAAAGCGCTTTCTAGAGGACGCTGATCGAAGGGCCAGGTAGGTCAGCAGAAACAGGAGAGGCTGCATTCCAGGTCGACATGTGCTCTCTTGCCACCCGCCAAAAGACGACGACTTTTGAGCCTCAATGGCGTCCCGATTGGATGGTTCTTTTGTCTCCCACGTTCAGAGCCCGAAAGGAATCGGGATCGAGGCCCCATCGTTGATGACCGACATGCAGCGAGCGACCGAATGGCTGGTTCATCGTGCAGCTTCACGTCGAGCAATGAACAAACACAAAAGGGTTACAAAGCAGGTGGAAGAAGAGGATATTTTGAGATGCAAGTCACCCAGTAGTCGAATCGAAGTTGTGGTGTCTGGAGCGTGACATCGATGCTTGCATTAGTGATTCTATTCCTGGCCCGAGTTGCTTGTGGTGGCGGAAGGAGCGAAGCTACCGCTGCGCGTACACGTTACCTGCCATCAGATTTTAGGCGTGCAACCCTCCTTCTTCCCGTCTCGACAGTGAGACCTGCCGTATTATGTAATCTCGACTGCGGTCAGCCTCTCACCGCCTTCCTCTATCACCATCACCCCACCAAGCAGGCGGTGGCCGAATTCTGCCGGCCCAAAAGTTCATCCCACCAAAGCCACATCCCACCACCTGCACCACGCCCCCAAATCGAGTTCATGCCCGCCATGGCCGCGGCCGAACAGCCCGAGAGCCAGAAGCCGAAGCAGGAAGAATGGATCCACGTCAGACCAAAGTCGCGCTTCCGGCGGAACGCCCCCCGGCCACCACCCAAGATCCCCGGGTCGGCCCTCTCGAAGCTGGCCGATGAACCCCGCGCCCTCAAGTCCGTCGCCGATATCACGGCCGAGTACGAGGCCTTCAAAACCCGCTGGCGCGACACCCCGTGCCACGTGGAGCTCAAAGAGCTGGTGAAGGCGAATGCCGAGGCGCACCGGACGGTGCGCAAGGCCGTTTGTCTCGGCGTCGGCACGTTCGACCCGGAGGACGGCGGCTGGGACGCCAAGAGGCGGAGCTATATTCAGCTCGATGGGTTCCTGACCATCGTGGAGGTCCTGTGTATGTTTAGATCTTATCGTAACGTCGATTTGCTTTCATTGCCGTGCCCCAGCTGACCGAATGCTCAGCCGCGTTGTACAAAGAGTCCATTCCGTGCTCTTTCCAGGAGCCCCGCTTCACTCCTAATGACGCTGAGTTCCTCACAAATCTGGGCCACAAAGTCGTCGAGTCGCCCACCGCCTTCGAGGCCGTGGACCAAGACACGCTGGTCTTTGCCGTGCACATGTATCGGCCCATATACGAAGCGACGTTGGAGAAGGCGTCGCCTGCCATGTTTGTCGGCACGGGCTGGGATGTGTGGGATGAGTATGTCTCCCCCGCTGCTGAATACTGGCTGAAAGGTCCTAACACAGAACAAGGTTTGCTACTATGAAGGAGGGCGACTTCAAGTGCATGAGCGACATGCACGACTCTCACAAGCATTTCCCCTTTCCCCAAGATGGGACCTACACCACATTCTCCAGCACGTGTCTCTACTGGCGGGCGAAGACGGAGTCTTCAACACACTCGAAAGATCAATCTGCCGAAGATACCTCAAAATTTGTTTCCCAGAAGCCCGACGAGAAGCCTGCCGAGGAATTCTCTGAGAAGGTGTCAGAGGACAAGCCCGAGTCAAAGTTGGAAGGGGCTCCCAGCTGAGTTGAAATATTCAGATCATAATACTATTTCGATGAATGATGCAAAAAACCCAAGCTTTAGGGTTGGACCAGACGCATGCGAATTCGTCTGCGTCATTATACGACGAGGGTTTGAACCAGAGCTTTCCATTAAGGCTCTTTAGTAACTATGAACGACGGTCACAACATACGTGGCGTCAGCGCCGGCGATGTTTGAAAGAATCCGACCTTTTGAGTCGATTTCATGATGTGTAATTATGGAACTCTCTGTCCGATGAGCACTGAAGCACGTCAGGCCAGCACTTTTTTATTCCCGCTTCTAAGCTCTCCATAGCGATGAAATCTATGCGATAGTCACACAAAATGGATCCCACTCCTCTACCGGTTTTCAACCCCCATGTGACACCTATCTTGTCCACCCAGACGTTATGGTAATGACGATGCGTATACAGACTGTATCTTGTAGCATGCGGCTTAACGGCGGTTTATGGCAGCGCCAGTCTCTCCTCCAGGTAAGCGGCTTGTCGCATTGTTGGGCGAATTCCAGTAATCTCAGACCGGGATAACAGGGAAGCGGTGTATTAGTGTACACGCCGGCCCCCAGCGACGATTCCTGTGTATCAACCTGATCAACGTTGTAGCGATATTTGAATAATCTTTCCGAGTTGCTTCCGATAAGCTGAATTGCCTCTACATTATGAGCTCGGGGGACGTCACGAAAGTGAGGGGTGGGTGACCTTCGCTGTCTCTCTAGTTCATGTCGATGGAAGCTCCTATCCCTAGCAGCAGCCTGACGCCAGCGTCGTTTCCTGAATGCAAAGCGTGCATTAACGGTGTTTGCCCGAGCTCATCTTCCAAGTCAAATTGTGCCCCTTTCTCGATCAGGAGCTTGGCAGCAGCCATGTTGCTCTTATACTTCAGGGCAAGCCACAACAGCATCCAGCCCTCTTAAGTTCTTGTAAAGATATTGATTCTATGTCTCGCTATAATAGGGTGTAGACTTATAGTAAGATAGCCTATTCCTCTTGTATTATCTCTCCCTCTTGCTAGATATAGCAATCTTGTATTTCTTATATAGTGAAAACGATTTTTATGAGAGCACTTAGCCTCTAGATTAGCTCCTATGTCTAGGAGTAGCTAATAAACAGCTTGGTGCCCCTAAAAGGAGGCGTTATGCAGTAGTGCTTGTTCATCCTTGTCTCTCGCCTGTACATGGGCTCCTCCTTCAACGAGTAGCCTGCAAACACCAGCATGTCCGGTTCTGCAAGCTGCATACAAAGGAGAGAAGCCGCCGTAGTGAAGTGATCATCGGGTAGTGTGTTTAGTCGGAGGCCGAACCCGGGCAAATCATAGAATATTATAGATCGCCGGACTTCCAGTGATTAACAAGACTTACCTTGATTCGGCCCTCATGTCGAGAGTCCAAATTAGTTGATCCGCCACCAAGTGAGGGAGATGATGCTATTGGTTCTATTTTCTTCAGGTTATGCAGTTTTGTTGACGACTTGATCAGAGAGTGAGGATGAGATTGGAGATGTCTTCAGTAACGGTGAGCGCTATTTATAAGGGCCTTGCGTAGAAACCCTTGATGATGCCTAACTAATGACATAATATGCCCCCCTTTCAGATCATTATATGCAGCCTAATTGGTCTATAAACACGTGGAGTACTAACATCAGGGGACACTAAGCGATATCTTTCCTCGGGTTTTATCATGCATCGCCAGTAATCAAGTTGTTACCGGTTCGCTGTACAGCCAAGGTCTGCGGCACAAACCAGAAACTTCTGCATCAAGAAGGAAAAGAAGAGAATGTTTTAAGAGCCTGTTGTTTGAAAAAGTACCCTTAGGAGTTGGCGATACTATGTCAATATACAGAGCATTTGTAGGCGTTGGCCAGAGAAACACGAGACACCAATCCGAGCACCAAATGGCTGGCTTGCTTATTGACTCTCATCCAACGTTTAGGTGAGCCCTTACAGGCCCCAAACCCATCTATCAACAGACCAAGGCCATACGATACCATTTTGCCGGGGCCGACCAGTACTTCATTGAGTCGGTGCATGATTCGAGGACCCATTAATACCGTGCTGGATCTCCATAGGCCATTTAGCTAGGGGGCATGAGATAGCACCGTAACGTGAGACTGTAACAGTTTACCTGATGATTTAGAATCAGGAGTAGTTGCAAAGGAGGCATAACCGTAATCTTGCTCTTCGGTTGCTTCAAGTTTTGATGACGCCCTGTGTGTGGCCTCGAATTGACCTTCGGTCACAGACTTTGAGCATGGTTCCAATGACATGGACGATCTTCAGAGTTTAGTGCATTGCCTTTGGCGTCCAGGGCATGATCAGAAGAGCTGTCGCGGTCCCCGAATATGACGCATTGTATTGATCGCAGAATCTCGCTTCTGTCACGCCAGAAGTTTTGGAAGAAAACGACAGTCACATAGTTGACGGATAATCTCTACAGGTGCATGCCTATAGTTTCTAGCGGGGTTTACTGACAACGCAGATGGCGCACCACGACAACGCGGCGAACCATTTCTCGAATAGACGAACTCTAGATTTTCATCGCTTCTTACACACCGACTTCTTTCACAGCTGAATGATAGTTAGCCAATAAGACCGTTTAATAAAAGTATTGGGGTAGTACAGCACAAGCATATTAGTATGCATGTATCATCCGATGCAGATATGAAGAGCGTGCGCAACCTCCCAGCATTTGAGTTTCTCGCTGCTCGTTCACATCAAACATCCTCACTCAAGCCTCTCGAAATGAGCTTTGACATTGTGACGGTCCCGATTTCTTTTTTGATCAAAGATGCCGACAAGCAAGAGCTGACCTGGCTCTGATGGCAATGGCCACTGTGTTATGGCTGTAATTCCGGCCAGCGTTGTGCCTCTATAACCTGCCCGTGAAAACAATCGAACAGACTTGAGCCCTTCCTCCAGTTTTGCAGCCATTGTATTCCCTCATATGCTCCTGCTTTTATGGAACAGAATTATATAGCGCCGAATCCCACCGAGAGCTTTTCAGCATTCTCAAACTGCCACAAAAAAAAAAAAAAGAAAAAAAAAAACCAAGTCTTAACCGGCACAGTCTCGTAAGGGAACACTTCTCCAGCTTGGGGGATTATATCCGACCTCTTGTTAGTGACTGGCACTACGGATTCAAACTCGCCGTAAAAGTCATGACGACTACACGCTGTTTAGTAGAGAACTAATCTGTTATGCTTGACTCGGGTTCAAATCCGATAGGGTAGCCGATAATTCCACGGATCCTGTGTTCGAAGCTCTCTGGAGCCCCCTCCCAGTGACGCTGCTGCATGGGTGAGGTACTCAGTATTAGTTAAGCAAGGTTGAGCTAGGGTAAAAATATGTATTCTAGGACTTAGATTTTAGATAACAAGTATACCTAATGATGCAAATCAGTAAGTCAAAGCACCTACATATAAAACACCCCTACATCTGGAACACTTTTCCCACCAAAAACAGCCAAAACTAGCTATTAAGATCTACACTAATAATAGTTAGAAACGTCTATAACTTTACTATAAGGTATATAATATAGATAAGAAACTATAAAAAAAGTTTTAAGTATTTTTTATTAGTAGATTTTTAGTAATAAGGCTAAGTACTTAACTATTAAGGTTTACTAGTATTTTACTTATAAATCTTAACTTTTTAAGAATCTAGATAACTTTATTCTTTATAAACTAAATTTAGTATACTAAAAGCTTATATAGTATTTAGGCCTTTTATACTCTCTTATTTTAGCTTTCTTAAATAGTTAATAGTTTATTACTAATATACTAGTAATATTAAGTTTTAGTACTAAAAACTTCTTAGTAAAAAGTTTTTATATAGTATATCTAAGTAAATAAAATATTTAAAAAATAAAGCTTTTTTTATTTTAGAGTAATAATTTATCTTATAATTTTATACTACTTTTACTTACTTATACTTTTTTTCTACTAGCTATTTTTTTTAACTATAATATTTATACTATAAGACTTTATACTAATATTTTAAAGCTTTTAATTAAAAATTTAAAATAGCTTTAATACTTTCTAAGTAAGTAATTTTTAATAGATTTAATAGAGAAATAAGTAAAGTAATAGGTCTTGTAGTTATTTAGATATAGATAGCTAGTTTTAGCTGTTTTTGGTGGGAAAAGGTGTTCTATATGTGGGGGTGTTTTATATGTGGGTGCTTTGACTTATGTAGATAAGCGGGTCTACTCGCAGACATATACTTTCACTATATTATTTCCAAATAGTCCGAGGCAGCTAATCAAGCATTGGTGATCAGTAATAATAGGGATTTTAGGAACAAAAAATGTTACTAAGTAGAGACCAACCAATGAAATAGAACAAAGTCACCAGCAAGCCAGTCTGAGGGAGAGACCCCGCGCAGGGATCTCCTCAGTTACAAGCACAAAAACGAGGGCAAAAAACAGCCTCTAACAGAGGCACACTAGGGAAATTCAGGCTATCAAGTTACTATAAGCGGGCTATTGCATCAAACTAATATAACCGCTGTAGTATAGAAGCCAACTTCCTCCCTCTGGCCATTATCCTTACTAGCACGCTAGTCGCTATAGGCCCCCAGGCCGTACGTCGGGCGCCCCAGGCAAAGACAGTAAAGCCAGGCCCTTCAGAGCCCGGAATTAATTAACCCGAGATGCCCTACAGTATGCAACCACAAGTGTGTAGCCGCAGGACTAGTACATTAAAGCGTTACGGTTATCCATATGGATTCTCTCTAACATGCACAATAGGACAATGCAACAGGGAGTACATGTACAGCCACACGAGCAGATTGCACTTGAAAAAAATGGAAACATCCAGTCGTGTCACCAGAAATACGACAATCGGTGTACAGCCAAGGAAGGCAGCCTTAGTGATTTAGCTTTGTAGCACAATGCGCAGAGAGAGCGATATAGACTTCTTCTACCAAGCAACTACCCAGGGGCAACTTAGTCAGCGCTGTGAGCTAAATACCCCCTCCTCACGGAGGGGGCAAAAAAAGGGGGGTTGCAGTAAGAAAAGGGGGGTTACACCCACATCACGAATACCCTCACTTTTACGTACATTATATAGTATAGTCAACTTTTTATTTCTTAAAGCAACAACCACCACAACGTTGTATAATAACAAAAGTAGTACTAATTAATAGCCCTAATTAAGGGCTTTATAGTAGTACCTTTTTTTCCCTTTTCCTATAATAACTACAAATTTATATTACCACTATAATACAGGTATTACTCTTATTATTATCTACTATATATTACTACTCCTTTTTTTATATTAATAGGGGCATATATAGAATATTTTATAGTATAACCCCTGTTGCCCTCTAACTATTTATCTTATCCTTTAGAGCGTAATATTATAACTTATATTATAAAGGACCTTATAATATTAAAGGGCTAGCTATTAGTGTTATTAGTAGTAATAGTAATAATATATAACTATTATTATTATTATTACTCTTAGGTATACTAACTAATTCTTTACTTAATATAACTAAATTAATGTCCTTGTTAATAGGGTTATTAATATCTACAAAGATCTTAGGGTTAAAGTATAGCCCTACTGCCTCTACAGCTATATTAGCTAATACTTAGTTAATATTACCTTAACTAAGAGGTCTTGCTGTATACTTAAAGTAGTCAAGTATATACTATAGTAAAAAGGTTAAATTAAGATCTATTATAAATTTTTCCTTGTATATAGTATTATTTAAGTTATACTACTATAGATCTAAAAGGTTAAATAGGATATATAGTTAATCTTCTCTAGTATAAATAAGCTACTATTTAAAGGTTAATTACTTTATCTGTCTATCTACCTGTTAATACTTTAAAGCACTATATTACTACTAGACCTCTTTTTCTTGCTTATAGGCTATCCTTTTTACTACTACCTATTAGCGCTATATATCTACTTATATAGCCTTTATAACTTACTTATTATATACCTCCTTTATATCTATAATAGTAACACTAGTTATAAAGGAGTATTATAGTTTAATAGCTTACTAGCACTAGCTCTTCTGTTGCTATATTACTAGTCTAGTATTTTAGTCCTTAATATATTACTACTAGTACTTATAGGTAAAAGATCCCTTATAAATTACTTACTTTACTACTTTAAATCTTCTCCTTAAAGGACTACTCTATATACTACTATATTTCTTCTCTATATAGTTAGTAGTAAAGATAGCCTTATTAAAGTAGTTATTATATAGTAAAAAATATATAAGGTATAATAGTATATCCTTATTACTCTATTATATCTTCTTTACTAGCTAAGCTAGTATAATATTATTATATATAGGCTATATACTTACCTTCTTAAAGCCTTTTATAATATAGGCAGCTATAAAGGCCTCTTTAACTATAGTATTTAAGGTAGTAACAAAGTTACCCCTTATAAATATAAGGTTACCTTCTTATATATAGTTATAGAGCACCTATTAATAGGCCTTCTTAAAGTGTTAAAAAACTTCTATATCTATTAGCTAAAGGAAGTACGTTATATAAGGCAAAAAAAAAGCAATAATAATATTAAAGTTAATACAATATTCTATAAGCTCTAGACTTATATAGCCTATAAATCTATTAAGGAGGAGGAGATAATATAGCTACTTTAACTTTTCTATAGTATCTTAATAGTTATAATACTTTACCTTTTGTCTACTTAGTTAACTATTAAGTAGATATAAATTATAGGTATTATAACTATATATATTAACACTAAAATAGTTTCTAAAGAAGTAGCCTATCTAGTAATACTTTACTAACCTTATATATAACTCTATATTAAAGTACTATATATAATTTATTATAACCTCTTAGTTAAAGAAGCTAGTTAGTAAATATATAAAGTAAACACCTTCTTAGACCTAATAATCTACCTAAGCAGTAACTAGCTATATTTTAAAGATTATATATACTAGGATAATATTACTAGTTATATTACTACACCTAACTAATATATATAACTCTTAATTAGCTAGATCTATAACTTTAGGTAGGCAGTTATATTTTAGTAGCCACTTAAGGATAATTATATAAAGCTAGCTGCTAAGGCAACTAATCTAGCAGCCAGATTTATTAGTGTTCTATATCTTAGATAGGCTAATATTATAGTTATAGAGGGCAGCCTAGTACTAGGCAAAGAAGTCCTCTACTAGAGCTAGGTCTAACTTAGCCCCCTTCTAGTATAACTTAACTGGCTTAATAGCGCCCTTCTTCTAGAGCTCTAGATAGTCAGTAAGCTAGCTCTAAACAAAGTGCTTAGAGATAGGCAGCTAGCCTTAGATACTACAGAGGTAGTTAGCTGTTTCTTTAACCTATAATAGCAGGGCTAAAAAGCTAGACTTATAGAGCTATATAATAAATACGCTAAGAGCTACATCTTTAGCCTCCGTAAGTGACCAGGGCTAGCCGCCCTTATCTAGGCTAGCGCAAAGGTTATAGCTAGCCTAAAGAGCCTAGAGATACTAGTAAATAGAAGTATTAGATATATTATACTACTAGGCAAGTTAGCAGATAAAGGGTACAGCAGATAGCTCCTTGCTAGGCTAGTTAAATTAGCTAGCCTATTACTAGGTAGCAAATATTACTTTAGTAGCCTTTTTAGTAGTAGTTATATTCTTATTATATTAGTAAGGCATATTAAAGGGTTAAAGTAGGGTAAGTAGTTTAGTTGCTGTTAATATCTATTAATAATATGTCTAAATAATTGCTTGTTTTTAGTAAGAATATAATAAAAAGTAGGACAGGGCGGGGACTAGGTGTAACCCCCCTTTTCTTACTGTAACCCCCCTTTTTTTGCCCCCTCCGTGAGGAGGGGGTGTTTAGCTTTGACGAAGGCTGACTAACACCCCCGGGTAATACTTTAGTTTCACCCTGGCCTCCCCTTGGCCCCAGGCAGGTTATTGTAAAAGGTGAGCAAAAGCAACAAGACTCACCCAGCTCACCCTGTTGGCTAGTGGGTGAGAAGAATGGGACTGGGAAGGATGTCAAAAATAAGTTGATAGCAAACGATCTGGCTTACAGTTGAGACAGCCATCCCTCATGGCCGCCAAAGCCAATGAAGCGGCACGGTGTTGGTTCTTGAGCCTCCAAGAACTGGTCAAAATTGAATATCCGTAATGCTTGCAGCCTTTCGGTCCGGTATCTCGATGATGACGTTATTGCAGCAAGTGTTCGTAAACACAATGATCTAGTTGTTTTGAGTTATCAACTCGTGGGTTGACTAATTAAGTACCGATATCCCTGGCTGGATGTACAGCCAAAGTGTGGACAAGGCCCTGGTACGCACGAGGCTCTTCTGCTTCGTCGACATCCAATAACGGCGTCTTTTCTCATTTGGTCTTCGTGAAAGTATCGATATGGTTGACATCATTGATTCAAACGCCGTGTATAGTCTTGGTGGAGGAGCGGCTTATGGTGTAAGCGAGGATCGGATAACTCTGAAGTCGATTTCGCTGGGGACGATGGAAGAATTAGCGGATAGCAGATTGAGTTTTGGGAATCTTTGAGACCCTTGCGCAAATGTGGACCTGAGGGTTCGTAGCGTAAACGCTGTGGTAACAATCATGGCATTGGAGAAGACATACAAAGTCCCGCCCGTCGCCCTCAACACATTGTTAGTTGATTAGACAGACCTAGAGTCAAGGAAAAAGCGAGTCTTCAGACTGACCCAAGTTTCAATGGTACTTTCTTCGCAGTTGAAACCGTCAACCGTCTCGCAGGAAGATACTTTCACATTGATCGGACCGTTTCCATGCGCTTGAGCAACTACAAAAGATCAGAATCCCGCCGACGCATCGACCGTAGCTTACTTAACATCATTAGCGGCCGGCCGTTGACAAGGATGAAAACGCCCGAGTGCAACACTGTTTCGGAGATCGAGGGCTACAGCCGAGCTAGTCTTATTTGGAACAGGTGTCCACCAAGGTTTGTGCCCGGAGGTGGACGAAATGCTTAAAAGGGGACAGACTCCCTCCCTCCCCACAACCCAATTTGATGGTACGTTGTTGGCTGCTCCGTCCACCTCTTCAACCAGCTGTTCCCTCTGCTAACAACTGCGTCGTGCAAGATCGCCGTTGTCGGGATGGTTCTGGAAAACGAGACTAGTCAGAGTCTCCACACCTGCAGTACTTGTTCTCGCTCGTTCAATCGCATCGAGAACCTGAAGCGCCACCAGAAGACTCGTGGGTTCCACCAACTGCCGATGACCAAAAGAAAATCCCCCCAAAGCTGATGATGCGAGTGAGCTTGAATTGCTAGACCAGAGCAGACTGCCTCATCGCTGCGTAATCTGTCAGAAAGAGTTTTCGCGTAGCGATATACTCAAGAAGCACCGGCGTGTCCATCACAAAGGCACCCCGGACGGGCAGAATCTAGAGGAGAACCCCGCGAGAGAGTTCTGTTTCGTCCTCGAGGATCCTGGTTCGTTGTCGCAAGCCTTGCCGGACAAGATTGCACATCCAGTCAGCTTGGGTTCAAGCTCTGTAACTACGACCTCGACCACATCTACCGTTACATGGGGCCCCCCAACGAATGATGCTCAGTACTCGACGTATTCTCACAATGGAGGACCAGCCTCCGGCACAAATTCAACAGCTGCAAACCAGCACCACAGCACGATAGCTGCTCTTCCGGCTATCCTGGATGTAGATGTCGATTTTTCTACCTTCTTCCAATCATGGGCGGACAATCTTTGGCTCGATACTCGGCAATGGTTCACTCCGGAGTTCCACGATGCTATGAGGGAAAAGACTTACATGGACAACCCGCTCCTCCAGGATGGCTCTCAATTGTTCTCAGATCAGCGGGCTTGGTTCGGGGACGAGCTCGGCCTCCCTGGCCACGGACAGGACACTGCCGTCAGTATGCCGCACAAAGGGGCGATGGCTCCTCATGAGATTACAGCAAACATTGGCCATGAAAACGCCGGCCCCAGAGTCTCATCGCCGCCGAATGTCCCATCCCAAGAAGACGGGGTGGCCTTTGGATGGGATCCATCGTCCAAGATGACCCAGCAGACGCAACACGTTCCGATAAGCGAGAGACACCCGTTCTTGCTTCGCCAGCAACATCAGTTCAGCATGGGAGACTCGGTCTGGGCTTCCATACAAGAGTTTTTGAAGCCTCGAATTCCAAACTCGGGCGACTTTATTCTACCGTCATTGGCTGTCGCAAACGCTTTTCTTGGGCTCTTTTTCGAGGAGTTTTATGAGCAGAGCCCGGTTCTGCACTTGCCTACTCTCAACGTAGACTCGCTGCCGCCGCCCCTAATTGTGGCCATGATAGTAATCGGAGCTACGTACAGTCATATTCGGCAGTCCCGACGCTTTTCCACCCTAGTGCTGGATCGAGCACGACAAAATCTTCAACAAAGCATAGAAGCAGACAAGGCCTTGACCAGAGACCCTCACATCCTGTACGCGTATGCGCTGCTGGTCTACATGGGGCTTTGGTGCGGAAACAAAGGAGCTTACGAGGCTGCCGAGGCCTCGCGAGGGGCTTTGGTGACATACATCAGACGGCTTCCCCCGCTGAAGCCCAGGTCCCTCGGCGGTAACCGGAAAGTCGCCGAAGACCAGTGGGAGGGGTGGATAGACTTGGAGTTCAGATACCGTTTGCGCTGGTACGTGTTCATGATTGACATGCAATTCCCAGCCATCTTGAACTTGAGGGGCATGATGTCGCTGGCCGAAGTCTGCAGATGGGAATGCCCGAGCGACGAACAGCACTGGACGGCTTCAGATGCGAAGACGTGGACGCACCTTCTCAACGCCGCGCCGCAGCCATCAACCGTCTTGTTCGCGACGGCTTACCAGGCGCTGTTGACGCCCGACGGAAGCAGCCGGAGCACTTCACCATCTTTACTGCGAAGCTCTGCATTCAGTAGCTGGACTCTTCTTTTGGTTCTGAGCTCCTTGGGCAGCCAAGCCTATGACTGGTCGCATGAATGGTCAATGAATCCTGTCGATGATTCCGAAAGCCCTTTCAACACATCCTCTCAAAATCGCTACTTGGGGGTGAATAGGGGATCCTCCCGGACGGAGCGCCTGAAAACACGGGAGAATATAATTGGTAGGCTCCCTAGTTCTCCTGTTTTGACTTTTGAAACACCATTGACACATGTCTCTTCTTGCAGAGTCAGTCGACGCTTGGCATCATCGATACAACGCGTATAGGGGAACCGGAAGGGCCTCGGGGCCGGACTCATACTTCTTGAGAGCTTCACGCATACTCCATGGCCTAGTGCATATCCACCTCCATACCTCGATATCCCACATCCAAGATGCATTAGGTAAAGGTGGAGATCATGCAGTCCAGGAAGGATTGAGCCGGCTGCAATACTTCTTCGCTCACGGGTATGCTAGCCACGGCCAGACAACCGTAAAACCCCCGCCCGAGTCCTTGCATACTTTTGCGAAGGCTACTGAAAACTGCGTGTCGATCATGAGCGACCAGGGGTTGCGATCGGCAGCTCCTTACAGCATATTTGCCGTATTTCTCAGTCACGTCTTTCTTTGGGCAGTGATCAAGACGAGCTCCGAAACTATAAAGGCTCAAGTCCACCTCTTCCTCCGCGACGCTGCGCCAGCCATCAAGTCTGAACTCGAAGAAGCTCTTGATCGCGCAATCTCCGAGCATAACGATGGTGCTAGAAACGGAGATGGGGGCCGTTTGGTCCTTATGCATGGCGCACAGAGTCTTGTACGACTCGGAACATGGGGTGCAGCACTAAACCTCGCTCGTCTTCTGCAGCTCCGGGCGGCGACGTGAAACAACAACATCGGAAACCAACATATAGTGCCTTGATGTGCCATGTGTCAGTCTAAGAGTAGAATCCACCAGTAATGGCAAAAGGACTTCAACTGTAGAGGCAACCGAAGACCTACTAGATCCTGTAGATACTGCAGCTATGGTTCTTCATAAGGCATTCTTACTTCTGTGCGTCTGTTCATCCTCTCGATGTTGCTGCTTGACAATGTTCGCCGTCCCGAGAACCGCCAAATCTGCTGTGATGTGATCTGCAACTCGAGTCAGGGTTCAGCCAAGAACCATAATGATGGCAGCTGCGCGTACTATACAACAACATGCAATGTCGGCTGGTGCGCGTCGTAATACCAATGCCGGTGAGGTTTGCCTGAAGTGGGCAGGATGCGAATTCAACATTGCCCAGCACCATGTCGGTCGAGGGTTTCCAATATCCCAAAATGATTTCTAGCCAAGGAGGTGATTACGGGAGAAAGTATTGGCTTCTCAATTGCCGTGGTCCTTTGCAACTAAGTTATGAAGTTCGACTTCCAAAGATTGATCCTAATGCCCTAAGCCTGTATGCACATCAAAGCAGCGCCGCTCGATGTTACTATGGTAAAGTGAGTGTTCTTAGTATATATCAAAAAAGGTACCAGACTAGTTTTATACCAGTGGCATCTATGAGGATGACAACCCGAGCATAAAGTACACCAGTTATGTGGGATGGAATTTCGCTCCCAAATAACTGTGTAACTATAGAAAACAACCACGTCATTTTTGTTCGTTCAATACCATTTGAAATGCCTCAACAAACGATTCCTCCCAGTCCCTTTCCGTCTTTCTGGGCTTCCAGCCGAGTTCGGTTGCGAGAACAGGCTTCGTAGCGGAACTGAGAAGCGTCAGTTTCCAAAACGTGTTGAGTTGTTGACAATGCAGAGGACGTGGAATAGATAAGCTTACTTAGACGCGTAGTTCATTTCTGCAACTTGTGGAGTTGCCTTCAACCATTTTGAGGCAGCCTCTTCCAAAGTCACAGACCTAGGCTCGGCCGATTTCAGTGCACCAAGAGCGACGCCGGCTTTACCGACGTGTTCGGCAATATCTCGCCAGTTGTGGCTGCCCGTGTTAGAGAAATATATTCCTCTACGCCCAAACGGAATTTCTTCCGCAGACAAGATCTTTTCAAGGACAAGCTCATATAGAAGAGCGAGATCCGTTACGTGAACATGGCCCAGGCGAGCCTTGCCGTCACCCACGTACTGTGATACCCCGTCCTTGACGGCGCCGCGAATGATGCTGGGGATTTGCATGGAGCTCTGGTTGAACAGTCCCGTCCCGCGGCCATATATAGTGGGAGGCATCATGATGTAGGTTTTGACACCCGTCTTCTCTCCCGAGTTCACGACGGCAATGTCTGTCGTGCGTTGACCATAGGCTTCTTCCTTTTCTTTCTTCTCTTCAAACTCGAACACGTTCTCCAAGTCAGACCATTCGTGAACCTCTCCTATCTCCTTGTTACTGGCTCTTTCAGCAAGGTTGGAAGTTCCGGATGTCTGTCCTTTATCAGTTTACGATTTCTGAGCCTGTGTGAGATTGTTTGATACACACATGGATAAAATGAACGTTCTTTCCGGTCTGTATCTTGCGCTGCGCGAGTCCCTCGATGAGTGCCACTGCCGAACTGGTGTGGAAGCCAGTTGGTGTATGAATGACGTAGTCATACTCGCTGGCTGTCTTTCTCAAGAAATCGGAGTCATCGAGCCCTTCAAAAACGAGAGCTTCGACCCCTTTCTGCTTCAGTAGGTTGGCTTGCTCTTGCTTTCGAACTAGTACAGTAATGTCTAGGTTCCTGATCTCTGAGTAAGAGCTATTGAGAAGCTGTGACAGAACGCTGCCGCCTCTAAATCATCTATTAGCCAAGTTATATTGCAGAACGGGTTTCTACGGGTAGTCAGCATACACAAAGCCAGTGGCACCTGTGTAAAGGAGCTTTTGGCCCATTGTGAGTGTCGTCCGGGGTAGAGCAATTCGGACCTGATGATGGGACTTGCGAGTTTTCGTTCAATGAAGCTCAATGTTTTTTTCGGGGTTTGAAGAAATGTTTCAAGGTGCCAATCCACGATGAGGTCTGAACGATATATTTGTATGACTTTTACGGCTTGAGCTGTAATTAGGAGGCCAGGTCTGGAATTACGCGGGATTTGTATTCCGCTAAACCGGGCCGTGGCTGCTGACATAGTTTACCCCGCGGGACCGGGAATTACCAAAACAACCCAGCCTCAACCACGCCACGGCATTCAAGACAAACTCAACTAATCCGCAATGCTTGACGTCATAGAATGGTGCCACGGAACGCAAGTCGTGCTGATATTTGAATTCTATTGCACAGTATTCATGCTTCACCAATTCATAAGCAGTAAGGTGACGTTTGTTTTACGACAGTCCTCGTTTCTGTGCTACCGGGCCGTAAAACCTGCCGATTGCACTGATTGATGGGAAAACTTCCTTTCCAGCTTCCCTCTGTAGTACGAAGGCGAGAAATTCACCAAAAGCTTATACTATGTTAGCTGGCCTGTCGTCAGGCGACGTCTCATAGGCCTCAGGTCAAAAGCAACGGTTGAATTCAATCGCATTTCATTGGTGTTGAACAGTTCCGTGTTGTCAAGAAGGCCGATTCTTCCACCTAATACATCAGCACCCTTCTGTGTCAACTTTGAAGGCGCTAGCAATATAATACACACTGCAGGTAGGTGGATTAGTAACACTGTACAAATGTATGGGCCACGATGCCGATTTGAGCATTTACCATGCGCCTCTCAGGGGTAATTTTTGATCTGTTTGGGGAGACTTTATTAGAAGGGGAATGGTATTGGAGAAACAGATTGTAGTTTAATGATAACTTTCTATCCGAGAGCAAAAGCACAATAATGCCTCCTGACTGCAACGGCCACAAGAACTAGCCGGGGAGAGTACACATCGACCGTCGTCTTTAGCAGGTGACGTCTTCCAAATGATGCAGGGTAAATGAGGCTAGTTCTGAATACTTTGTATGTTAAGTAAAGTTATGAGTTCTCAATGATATTTATGGCCAGTGGATATAACATGTCTAAGTTATAAGCACTCTATGCATCGCCGATCCCGTCAAAGAACTCCTCATCCAAAAGTGAGTACAGAACCTTCTGGCCCTCCCACTGCTCCTGGGCAGCCCCAAGTATGCGGTCAGGAGGCAGTACGAAGCCGTAGTCACCAGTGTCTGGAAGCTCAATGGTGTACGAGAAGTCGGCCCCGCCAATCACGTAGACATGATCCGGCGCAGCGCCAGTGGTGGTGTAGAGTGTAGCCCCACTGGGTCCGAATGTGAAGGTTGTGCGTCTCTCGGAGCTGTCGCGGATAACCTCGCTGAGAACAGACGCAGTCTTGGTCCACTTACCGAGGTCGGGAGCATACAAAGTCTCGTTGGAACCAAACGGTGAGAGAATATACTGGCCATAACTATGCCAGCCGATGTACAGCTTGATACCACTGCTGTCGCGGAGCTTGCGGACGTAGGCGTCGAGGCCTTGGTTCTCGATGGTGTCGGACGGCTTTTGGCCACGGTAAGCTTGCGCGCACGAGTTGGTGGACGCGCCAAAGGAGTTGGCATTCCATCTTTACTCCCAATTCCTGTTGATGTCGATGCCATAGCAGGTCTGGTTCAAAGGTGGTGGGGTGCGAGTCTTGCGCCAGAGGCGGTCGACTTCTTGGGAGTAAACAAAACCTTCATACAGTTAGCATAGACGTTTAAATGACCATTGGCAGATAGCTACATACCATCAGGGTTCACAACGGGGAAAATGTGGAAGTCGTATTGTTTCGATATAGAGTCGGTAGCCTTGGTGGCATTCTGGTGGGCCTTAATCAACTGGAGAGTGATGTATTCAACAGCCTACGAGTGAGTTAGCTTGTGTTGGTCTATGGATGATTGTTTTGGGGTATTCACCGGAGCTGAAATCCATTCTCTTGCGTGCACAGTTCCGCGGTTATGTTAGCCCAAGCTCTGCGAGTTGAGTAGTCCAGGCACGAAACTTACTGTTAAAGCACGGCAGGCTTTCCAGGACCCTCATCGCCAAAAAGGTGGATCCCATGAATGGAAAGATTCTCGAACGAACGGCCGGAGTAGACCAGCTTGGAGTTATTGGGAAAAGCATCGTGGAGATCGGCGAAGTAGCGAACATGGTCCTCGTACGGGTGGTAAGAATCGTACCACGAGAGGTCACTGACGTCGCGCTTGTAAGTGCTGCTGCTCTGGGACTCAGCGCTGATCGACTCGCCGAGATCCTTACGCAACACGCGGAAGTCGAGGCCGAGCGCTCCTATGGTCTCGACTTGGTCGGGGGAGATGACGATGTCTATGTGTGTTTCTACGTCGTGGTTCCATTGTTCGTGTGGAATTGAAGCCAGCCTCTTTTGCACAGATGCCAGTTGGCTTAAGGTCTTGACGCGGAGAACCTGATATCCATCGTAAGACACCGGGCTTCTCTTGTTGAAGTTGAAGCCTGCGGCGAGGGTTGCCAACACTGAATTGACAATTGCAGTCTTCATCTCAGCAACTAAAACACGGATGTCAAAGGATTGACAAACAGCGGTCGAAATTTGCGACCGCTACCTTTCGTCGCTTTTTAAACTTGAGGGCTATGCATCTTGCCTCCAACACGTCCGGACTTTGGTCTGTAAGCGCCGAGGCCTATGATAGTTGGCACGATGACTGCGTGCTAGTAACAACCTGGGATGTAAGATAGGTGCCCAGGACAGATCGCCGTTGCGATATCTTACCGATAGTTAGGGTACACATTACACATCTTAAATGGACGAGTGAACATTCTCAATGTCTCCCAAAGAGAAAAAATGGAATAAAAGAACCCCCCTCCCCTCTGGTGATGATGATGATGTCTTAGGCTCAGTATTTTGCTTTTGCGTTTGCTTTTTTGAGCCATGCCAGCCTCATGAATTACTTTGAAGAATCCAATGCTAGATCGCTTTGGAGAAAATTACAATGGTGCTGGGTAAAAGTGTCATTTCACCGCCTTGTGATACGTAACGCTCATGTGCATTATCACGTAACAACGGCATTCCAGAGTACGAAGCGAACTCCACGAAAGCCCCCGGCTATGATTCCCTAGAAGAGCGGTAAGACTTTCTTTTCGTTCGGTCGCTGCGTATGACGTATGGAGTGTTTGACCTTCCCATTTGACTCTAGCAAATGCATGGCATTTCTTGATCTCCTCAGCAAACTCCAGTTTTCATAATCTTTCCTGACTATGACGTTCTCCAGCCCCGATGACGAACTTCTCCAGTGATTGAGGAACATAATCCCCACGACGTGATTGTAATATCTTTTCAATTGCCTTTAGCGCGTAATCATTCTTGAGCCTCCGTTTTGCGTGTTTCAGGATTTGCGGAACTTCTGACTGGTTGATGACCGGGTTCCCCTCTCGATATGCTTGGCTATCGGGGATCAAACGAGGTTATTGGCTTGGGCAGCGGCAAAAGGATTCCACCCCGGTGTGATTGTGTACGAATAAACTAGTTCTTGATGCAGGTTCGGACCGCAAATTATGCTAGCCTGTCATCGTGAAAGCCGCAACTGACAATACCCGGGTCCCTGGAATTACTATGGGGCAATACGGTACTTGTAAGATATCATATTTGACTACTCCTTGCATCAGTAAAACCCATCTTGGCGCAAGCTTTACGGTTTCTGTGCAAACTCCGGCCATGGTGGTTGCGTACATCGGACGAGCACCTCTGTATTTGGGTGCCAAACGATCGAAAGACTTTGAGGGACGACAGATATTCTGATGTTGACAAGACGATCTGTAATCTTCTTCCCACCAGCACCTCTTTTGGCTGTGATTTTCGCATGGCTGACTGGGCCAAAACGCTAACTCAGATATGCTTTCCTTACATATGCCAAGGGCGTTGCAGAGGTGATCAATGTTGCACTGTCACCTAATTAACGTTGCCACCGAGTTTTCATACCTGATTCGACAAAGTTCTGTTCAATCCACCCAGATCATAATCTTCGCTCTTGAAATCGTCTAGCTCCAGATCAATTAGACTGGCGATGCTACAGACAAGTGCGTTGAGCACAATTGGCGAATGCTTTCTGAGGTTGAGCAGTGAACACTGACACACTGCTTTGTATTGCGCATATTACCTTGTGTTGCAGCTAGCCAGCACCGAGGCCAGAGACCGCAGCTAGGCCTCCCGGAGTACATGCATTGATCTCTCCGCGTCAAAGCTGTTCACTTGGTTTTATACCTGTGTAACCTTAAGAGGGACCGCTTTGATTACGAGTATTAGTACCGTATCCACTCGTTAGATTCGTACACTGCACTGACCACCCACTAGGCCTTTTTCGAAAGGCGGTCAACCAGCCCACCCACCCACCCACCCACCCACCCACTTGCCCACTTGCCCACTTGCCCACTTGCCCACTTGCCCACTTGCCCACTTGCCAGCCAGCCAGCCCATCAACCAACCCACCAACCCACCACGATATTCACGATGCCCGACCGCCTGCCGCTGGGCGAAATCAACCCAAATATTACACCACCGTCACGCAAGAAGATGGGCAAGAAGCTTACGCCTATTGCCAACCGACGATATACAGCAACCAAGCCAATCAAGCGAGTTGAACGGTCGTATGGGCGCCAAAGGCAGGTAGAGGTCTTGCTATACCTTGAGCACCACCGTTACCCCATATACCCTGGCCAACGGCTGCAACAACGGGCTGGCGATACTCCTTTGGACCCTGCCAACGGCCTCCGCCGCCCTACCCTTCGTGAGGCAGCTGCCCACTTCAAGATACCGTTCACAACAGTGGCTACTTGGTATCGTACGCGAGATACTATTGTTGCCCCAACTGTACACTATAAACCAAAGTGGCCAGCAATAGAAGCTAACCTCTATAGTCACTTCCAGAAACAACAAGCCTATGACAAGGTTGTTACCACTGGATGGTTCAAGCGGGAGGCCCAGGCCCTTTTCGCTGCCAAATATCCCAACACCTTCATCGCTGGCAATCCTCCAACCCACTTCTTCCGATTCTCTCCAGGCTGGTTCAGTGGCTTCCTTACACGATGGAACATTTCACACCGCCGGCTTACAAAACAAGCCTCAAAACTGCCTGCCGAGTACCTTGCTATCGTCACCAGCTTCCTCCACTTCAACCGACGGGTTAGTCAGCCCTCACTTGCCCGCCAGCCCATTAGTGGGCTCCAATTTCCACCCGACCGCATCGTCAACTTCAACAAGACCCCCATACCCTTTGAATACCTCGATGGGTCAACGTGGGCAGCCAGAGGGGCCCATACTGTGGCTGGCAAGACCGACCGTAGTGGCTGGAGTAAGCAACAAGCCACTCTTATCCTCTATATCTTCGCTGATAGGGTTCAACGGCTGCTGCCCAAGTTGATTTTTCATGGCAGGCCTACTAACGTGGGTGGCCAACTTGAGGCACGTGAGAGTGACTTATACAGTAAAGAGGTAACAGTTGAATATAACAATACAGCTTACAATAATGAGTATCTTCTTGGGCAGTGGTTAACTAATGAATTCTTTCCCCTTACAACAGGGCAAGAATACCTCTTAGTTATGGACGTTGCTACCTTTCACAAGACCCCTACGATACTATCACAACTTCGCTCTCATCACATCACACCTTGCCTTATACCGCCTGGCACAACCTCCCTCCTTCAACCTCTTGATACTGCTATCAACAAGCCCTTTAAGCAGTGGTTATCTGAAGCAACAGACGAATATACGTGGCAAATGGAGCAAGCTGCCGCCTGCCAGCCCAGCCTGCCCATCAAGTGGTCCACATCAATGAAACGCGTTATGGTTACCCATACTGTTGCAACAGCTGCCCGTCGCCTAGCTGAAAGGGGCGAGATGGTCCGGCAATCCTTTCTTCAGTGTGGGATTAGTGGTAACCCAGATGGAAGCGACATTGACAAGATTCGGATCAAGGACATACCGAATGAGAAGATATCATGGGATGGTTGGGATAACTTCAACTGCAACGCCTACATCAAGAAGGAAATGACCCAAGAAGAGATATCTGACGTCAATGCCAATAACGACAGCAAAGAGTATATATCTCTAGTTGAAGACGTCCAGCAACCCATTAGAAATAGTTCAACAAGGCCATGGGAAATCTAGAGGAAGGGAGGGAGGACATCCAATGCCAACCATAAGGTTTTTTGCTGGACTTTGCCACCTAACTTGCTGCTGACGTACATGACTAACCCCTGCATTTGCCACTTCTAGATCCTTGTTTCTGCCAGCCCGCTAGGCCTTATCCAGCAGCTCGTGGTCAGTGCAGTGTACGAATCTAACGAGTGGATACGGTATCTCGGTCAAAGCCTCGGACCTAGATCACTGCGCGGTAGCGTATAGTACTTAATTCGTTTTGCTCGCTAAGTAAGCTACTATGTGTTTCGTCATTTCCAGGATGATACCATCGGAATCCTCCTTGATCAATTGTTGATGTTATGATAATGAAGTATGGTCTGAGGCGTATTACGAGGAATGAATACAGTATCTAGACTCAATATGGGGTGCATCTTCCGGAGTGGGAATCAAATCTCCGTAAGGTATTATTTGCGAGGCTTCAGTGACTGGATTGGGGACCAAGAGGCGCCACATTGTCATGCTAGACAACTTCGTAGGTCTTGAAAAAAGCAACAATGGTCGGCGGCCATGAATCCAATAAGTAGAATCCTGCCAGCAACAACCGAAAGGATCGCTGTAGGATTGCATTTGCATAGTAAATATTTTCCTGGCTTCTATCACATCTTAACCTGCATCATGCTGGAAGTTAGTCGTCGATAGTCGAGGGAGATATATTAATTGCCGATCCGTAACAGATGGCAGGACGCCTTTGCCTTGTCTCGGCTCACAACAAGAGCAGACGACCTAGAATATATCCAATGGAGCCAATCGTCACTCACACCAAGTCATAGGTGGACATAGATTATCCGAGTCTTTAGCTGCATGAGCAGCTTTCGTCGGCCCCTGGTCATGAGTCGAATCGATTACCCCCCTTCTGCTATATAGTTACACACGAACATGACTGTCCAGAGCTAGCGACGATTTAAGAATCTCATCCGAGCCTCCGGCCGCTTAGCCTAATCGCACGCACGTTGTCTTAGTCCGTGTGGGGGGTGAGCGGAGCGAATGAGAGATGTCAACACGGCCTACGCGATGCATCCCACGGATTCAAAGGTGATAGGGAAGAAACTGCACTGCTTTTCTGACCAAACCGATAGAGAGGCGTCCAATAACCACCAACACTCCCCCACCTTTGATAGCGCCTCAACTGATGGCTGCAGAGTGAAACGTTTCCCTTCTTTTCGCCAACGGGCCGCATGAACAACCCGACCAGCCGCTCTTCCAGACGGCACTAGCCAACCATGAGCGAGGTAATGTCCGTTCTGATGCCTGGGCTCCCGGAGCCGTCGGCCACCACCGCGTGGGTTCACTGCATCATTTGTGTGATGTCCCCCTCTTTATAAAAATCGATGTCTCGGCCAGCCAGCACAATCACCTGCTGTCTTCAACGGTCTTTGCATAATCTCTGCACTCGCACGTTTTCTTGTTCCTGCACCGACCGGAAACCAGCACCCGTCACACAAGAGGGCCTCTAACGATCACGAAGTAGGAAGCGCCTCCCTTGATGGCCTCACCACCGGATTCCAGCCCGCCCCGAGTACGGTCCGAGGCTGGTGATCGAGAGACGGAAGACCAAGCACCGACAATTGAGGCTGACCCGCAACTCGCCGTCGCGGTCGATGACGATGACGGCGACTCCGCCATAGATTCCGCCAGCGTCATCTCATCCACGGCCTCCCTGTCTGAAAGCGTCTTCGATTATCGCCAGCTCCACGGCCGGACGTACCAGACGACTAGAACGACCGAGTACTGGGCCCCAAACGACGATCAGCAGAATGAAGGGCTCGACATCATCCACAACGCACTCCTCATGCTGTTCGACGACGCGTTATTCCTGGCTCCGATTGGAGACGATCCTCAGCGCGTTCTTGACGTCGGGACAGGCACTGGAATCTGGGCGATTGACTTCGCCGACCAATTCCCCAACGCCGAGGTCACCGGCACCGACATCAGCCCCATCCAGCCGGGGTGGGTGCCGGCCAACCTCCGCTTTGTCATTGACGATTTCCTTCTTGACTGGACGTATCCCGAGAACCATTTTGACTTCATCCATATGCGGCAGCTGTATGGAAGCGTGCCGAACTGGGTGGACTTGTACAAGAAGGCGTACCACAGCCTCAAGCCAGGCGGTTGGGTCCAGAATCTCGAGATCAACGCCGGGATCGACTCCGACCACGTCGAATACCCCCTGGACCACGTGTTCATTGAGTGGAACAGGATATTTGACCAGGGTGGAAAGAAGACAGGGCGGTCTTTCACCGTGGCGCAGGGCCACACTATGATGGACAATATGAAGGAGGCGGGGTTCGTGGACGTCGTGGAGAAGAAGTTCAAGCTACCTATCCATGGGTGGCCCAAAGATCCGAATCTGCAGCAAGCTGGATTACTGATCCAGTTAGCGCTTGAGGAAAGCCTCGAAGGTTTCGGCACCTTCTTGTTGACCCAGGTCCTCGGATGGTCTCAGCCCGAAGTAATGGTTCTTACTGCGCAAATGCGGAAGGAGATTAGGATGAGAGCAAACTTTGGATATTGCGAAACGTAAGTCCATCTATGGATGTCGTCATTGTGAATATAGCTAACTATGAACCCAAAGCACGGTTGTCTACGGACGTAAACCATGACTGGAAGGAGAAGTGATTAGAGACCAACACTACCTTTCTTGCAGAGAGGTATGATGACCGCCAGGAGCACCCTTGAATTCCACTATCACCAGCATGGAGCAAAGAGTTGCGGTATGGGCACGAGTTTTTAACATACAACAGTATGGTTTTCGTGAAAGAGAAGGGCAATTGGACATGTATGTGAGAACGCGAGTTACGAAATCAGTGGCCCTATTGCCTGCGAAAGGAACTTTTTTGTGCGAAACAATATGGATGAATGTGAAATAGCAGGGTAATCGACCAAGATGTGAGCCACATAAATCATTGATCGGCAATATAGTCGGCACAAAACATGCATTTGATCATCAGGTTTTTGACAGCCTTTTTCAGTTGGGGGTTTTAATGAGTCCAATCCCCCACATTGATAGCATTAGGGCCGTTTTCGAAAGTGTTGAGTGACACTCAGATTTTATATCAGCGGCGAGAAAATCGAAAACCCGGACAATGAAAGAGTGACATATCCGAAGCTCTAGCAATACATCAAACAGCCTCGCTTGCCTCGGCAGATGGCAGTGAATACGAAGCTGTGCCGACATCAATCATCACGAGAACCATCGACAGGGTCAAAATCCATAATTACGCTCGCGTAAAGTGCAATGAAGACCTTTTCTCGCACAAGAGGTAAAATAGTGAAATACGTTTGATTATTTGTATAGAAACCTTTGGCCTTTGACGTCCTGAACCCTCGTCGTCCTCGACAGCACCCGTTTTCCGACCCAAAAGAACGGAACCAGCTACACATAGTCAGCAGCTATCTCGGAATCCCGAATGAGAAACTAAAGCGTGACGCACCAGCCCTTGGGCCGCGACTCAATTGGCATCACAGCTGAAGAGAACGCCGTCCTTCTTGTCCGAGGTCTCACAAGCCTTGTTGTTTTCGGACTTGCATTCCGTGCTGTCGGGCTTCACGTCCTTGGCGCAGCAATAGTCGCACGCCGTGTTCTGCACCACGGCGCCGCAGTTCTTGGGCGCCATGCAGTGGCGGCGAACGAGAGCGTTGTAGCCCTCAAGCCCGTCCGAGGACGGCATCGCGACCGCGAGAGGCAGGAGGGCAAGGAGGAAGCGGAAGGCGACCATTTTCCGTGTTTGGATCTTGTACAGACTGTAGGTTTGCACACAGGTAGCTTAGACTAGACTAAACGCCGTATAATGGGATATTGACTAGATCTGATTGAAGAGAGATGTGCCTCACTTCAGATGCCAGAAGTGGAATGTCTGCCCTTTTATGTGCAGCCTCGTTCTCTCATCCCACGCTCCCAAGTCGAAATTTCACAAGGCATATTTCCTAAGGCATATTTCCTAATTCCGCGCTCTACCAGCGTGGGCTATACTTCTGAGTCTCAGGTTCATTCGTGAAGAAAGTTTGCCCTAGAGACGACGCGCTATTCCCGCTGTCGGCTATTAGAGGCCAACCTTATCGGACACATTGGAGGTTACGGAGAGTTCTGAGGACCTACGAGGTTGAATGGAACTTTGAGTTACGAGGGAGGCAAGAAGGTCAACTCTATACCCCCTATGCAATCGCTCCATATGAACGAGGCGATGTTGGAAGCAGGCTCGAGGCGCATCCTCATGGTGATTCATTCGCGAGTCTGAGGCTAAGCCTTGCCTGCGCCTGGGGTAGGGGTCTCAAATGTCGGGAGGTTACGAGTTATACTTTACGCTGTTGAGACTGAACTCTCTCCCCGTTGGATGTGAAATGAGGGGGATTCGAGGCTATTCTACCTATGTTTTTTTATCTCGTCTGAAGTTGTTTTTACAGGGCATTGGGCGCCCCTCGGTTTGGTTGGGGTAGCTCGTCCCGAGACTGCGTCGTCATCTCGGGGCTCGACACGGCTCACTCGGCGCACCTGTCCAGGGATGATCGTCTTGCTGATCCCCAGTGATCAGCGAACTGCATCCTTGGCCCTGGGAGTGTACGTCGGTGTGACGGGACCCCGCCTTATCACTCCGTCTCCTCGGCAGCCGGCATACACGGGTGAATTGTTATGCTTGCTGCGATTAGCTTCATCGGTTTCGGGCGATGCAACATTTCCTCTGAGAGCCCGGCGCGAATGGCACGGACGCTGTCCTGTATCTGGTATTCGATTCTCCTAATATGCTATAGTGAGACTCATCGAGCACCTTCTGGTTCCTAGGGCAAACCCTATCGACGCCAGATGTTGAAAGCATGGAGGAGAGTGATCGACACGCACTGGATGGGGCAGGTCGGATATACAATCATGCACTCATGTATCCCGAGGCGAGCTTGACGGTCATAGTATGCGGTAAATACGAAACCTTTTTTACTAGCAGGTTCCTGTTCCTACAACTTAGCCATCCTCATCCTTATCCCCTGATACAACTAGAGATGATGACCTTTCTACCGGGTGGACTTACCCACAGCCCAAACATGACAGAAAACTAAGAACTAAGTCTACCGGATCTAGAGATACATATGAGATACAGATAATGATACACGAGATATAATACAACTATGTCTTTACGTTGGCATTTATGAATTCAAATTCCTTGTAGTGGGTCTTTGCAAGCTCTTTCGTCGTCCAAGCCCCAATCGTTTCCACCGCATCCTGGGGGCTTTCCAGGTGCACCTGGAAAAAGCCCTGCAGCTGCGAAGGCGTGAACGTATCCTCGGGTATCTTGCTAGAGAATTGCGCCGCGAGGCTCCTGATCTCGTTCATGTCGAGATGCGACGTGCACCCCAGGTCAGGCGAGAACATGCGCACGAACATCTCCTCCGCCGACCGCCGGCTGATGTTGCCGAGGAGGACCTTCATGTCGACGCGGCCCGGGCGGACCAAGGCACTGTCAAGCTGCTCGGGCCGGTTCGTAGTCATGATGACGATGCGGCCCTCCTGAGACCCTACGCCGTCCAGGACATTCAACAGGCCGGAGAGCGTGCAGTTGGGCACGCTGCTACCTTCCGGCGAATTCGCTCTGCCGCTGCCGTTGCCGTTGCCATTCCTGTCTTGGTTGTTGGAGCGTTCCACCCAGACGGCGTCGATGTCCTCGAGCAAGACCACGCACCGCGGCGGGATCTCTTGAAACATCTGCTCGAGGTCCGCGTCCGTCGCAACGCTGGGGATCTTGACTTCGTACATATCTAGCCCGAACTCGCCGGCGATGGCCACAGACAGAGAGGACTTGCCGGTCCCCGGCGGTCCGTAGAAGAGGTAGCCCCTGCGGTACGGCATGCTGCGGCTTTGGTAACGCATCTGAGTCTTGGGGTCCAGGTAGTTCCTAATGTCGGCGAGCAGCTCCTGCTTGACGGCGTGATCAAAGTGGACGGTGTCGAGGTGGCGGAGGGGCTTGCGGGCCTTTGGCTTCCACGACATACCATAGCGGTCGCGGGAGTAGATGATGACGAAGTACTGCGTCTGCCTGTCGGCATACTCGCGACAGGTCTCGATGAAGGCCTGCACGGGTTCCACAGACCACCCGAAGCAGCTGACGGTCAAGTCTTCGCCGCCGATGCCGTCGTAGCTGGGGTCCGACAGGGCGGAAGTGAAGTCCCCGACGGCGCGGGTGACGACCAGCAGGCTGCCGCCGAACCAGAGCCACTTCGAGTGCCAGTGCGGGCTGTACTGGATCGTGTGACGGGTCTTTTTCAGCGCGGCGGCGCGGTCTGGGCTGGCGCGTCCGACCTCGGTGCGCCCCGTGAAGGACCGGTAGTGCTGGGGCCGGTGCGCGAGGACCCATTTCACGACGCTCCGGTTGACTGGGTCGCCGCCGGGGATGGTCACGGAAGCGAGGAAGAAGCGTTTGATGCAGCCGTAGGCCTCGCGCCAGGCTTGATGCAGAAACCGCCAAGCGGTCGGGACTGTACCGGCGATGGCGATGAGAGAGCCGATGTGGGTGATGTCGAGCTCAGACCATCGGGCGAGAACGTCTCTCATGACACCAACTCCGTGAGACCACGGGTCGAGGAGGGTGTGGCTTGCGCCTGTGATATGAAACTGGTGAGCCATTGTGGCGATCCACTCATCCACGTCGAGCGAGGTCCCTTGAATCGATGGTCCGCAGGCGCGAGAGGCACCCCAAGCAGGGGTGCCGGGGGATCGAGGGATCCGGGGGTATCAAGGCGAGATATAGTCGTGCGCCCTCTGAGCCGGACACGAAGCCGAGGCAAACAAAGCTTTGAGAAAGAAGCAAATAAGGTGGGATAGAAAAACAAACAGATCAATTAACGCATTTTGATGGAAATGAACGACAAGAAGCGGAACAATACAGCAGATAAGACGGCTCAGGAGGTCGTAAGCGACGAAGTCGGCGTGGAATCTTGTCCGAGGGATGCAGAAGTTTTTTGGTGCTGAGCATAAGCGCAAGCCACAGGTATTATGCAAAAGCCACACCAAAAACGAAAGCCACATCCAACCGAGCGACGCTGTAAGCAGCTCTCTATTCCTCGCTCGGATTAATATTCTTCCGATAGCAAAAGGTGGATCGCAGACGAAGCCAAGGGTGTTTTGTTTTTTTTTACCTTTTTTTCAGAGGCGTTTCCATTTTACTAGCAGAAAAGGTACCCTGGAGTGCAAAGTACCCTGGAAAAGGAAAAGTCGCTAAAAAGAATTGTCGTGGCCTAGGCTGCTACACATGCTGGGGTATAGCGCATCACAGCGTAAGAAAGAATAGTCATATTAGACTAGGAGGCCTATTAAGATGGATAATAGTAACAAAGCAGGCCCTTGTTTCATGACGCTGATGTCTACCATCTATAATCCTTATGTCTATCCTATATCATGCATTCATGGTATTGCAAACGCGGAACCGACTCTTCGTGACATACAGACGTATAGACACATCATGACACACCCTTTACCTATGTGCATGAGAGGCAATTTTACGCATGGAAACTTGCATTTTCCCAACTCGAATGTTTACACCGCCGCAAGAAGCTGGGGGTTCAGCCGCCATCTTGCAGCCGCAACTGTGGCGGCACCAACGATGAGGGTAGCCCCTGTCCACATGGACAATGCAAGATATCCCGAATGGGCGACAATTTGCCCACTGATCGGAGGCCCGACGAGTCCTCTGTCAATTCTTGTCAGCGCTTCCCATTGCGAGTAAAAGACTGATCGAATAGTTCGGGGATCTTACGTCACTGCGATGGATCCCATGGCGAAGCCGATGGCTGAGCCCTGGTTGCCTTGGCGGACAATCTTTCCTACGCATGCGCTCTGCAAACTGATGACGGCCTGCGAACTGTGTGTCAGATTGTTGCTGCTGGGGAGGGGATTTATCCCGATAAACTCACTCCGGAGCAGAACCCGTACGCCAGACTCCAAACAGCCAACCCGGCCAGGGAGGCAGCTGCCGTCCAACAGAAACCAACGAGGCCGGCCGAGAATACTGCCAGCGCGAGAACGTTGAAATGCCCGTATCGGTCCGCGAGGAGTCCAGGTATGACTCTACCAAAGAGGGACGCCCCATTGAGTCCAGATAAGAGGTAGAAAGCCGTCGACGAAGGAATCCCATTGGATATGCCGAATGCAGACACGAAAAATAAAGGAGTGAAAAGGCCAAAGTAGCCTAGGGCAAGCCCGCCGCACAAGAGAATAAACGTCTTGTTCTTGAGGATGGAAAAGCTGGACTTTTGGTCAGGGTGTTGATCTATGTTTGTTGAGGATCCGGTCGCCTTCTCGTTGCCGTCGGACGATGATTCTGGAGGGGCCAGCGAAGTCTTGGGTGCCGGTGCATCGGCCACCGTGAGGCACGCCACGATCAACAGGGGCATCATGGTAAAGCCGACGGCGCGCATCGTCCAGGCGAAGCTCACTTTTTGGAAGTTGAGGAGCTGCTCGAGCATAATGGGCC
This sequence comes from Colletotrichum navitas, assembly GCF_030913465.1. Lineage (NCBI taxonomy): Eukaryota > Fungi > Ascomycota > Sordariomycetes > Glomerellales > Glomerellaceae > Colletotrichum > Colletotrichum navitas. The sequence continues at coordinate 42,932 of NW_026850622.1, read as the reverse complement.
AGATGATGCCGCCGAGTGAGGAGCCACTGATGGTCAAGCCCAGAGCTAGGCCTCTACGGTGAGGCATGCGGCGGGAAACGACGGCAATAGGAGGGCAAAAGACAAGAGACGAGCTGATGCCGAGGAGAACACCCTGAGATAAAAATGCCTGGTAATATTGGGTACAGAGAGAGGTCATGAAGACAGCAAGGAGCAGGCCAACACTGCCAATACACATGGGAACCTGGTTCATGTTAGACCAACGCTAAATCAAGGGATGCAACGCATGATACCGTAGGGCCCAGTCTATCGCACAGGATGCCTGATATCGGCGCACCGAGGAAGGATATGCAGATGGATACAGAACCAATCCATGCGACGTCGGATTCGGACCTTGTAAAGCGATTCTGGTAGTACTCCTGGAAGACGCCAAAGGCGTTGAGGAAACCGACGGTGCAGAAAAGCGAAAGGGATGAGCCGAGAACGGCCAGCCATGATCGGAGGCTGATCGCAGGCAAAGAAGTCAGCCTTTGTCCAGGGTTGCGTCGGAGAGGAGATTGGCATACCGATCGTAACCCGCAGGTGGACGAGCTGCTTCCATGGTTTTATTCTTGACGTTGCTGCTCGGAATATTAATAATAATCAATGGTCAAGTTACTTGACGATGGGCGCATATGCCACGCTTCTGGTCCTTCTCAATGATTGCAATGAGAAAGAGAAAGAATGACCACGACGTAGCTGGACATTCTTTCCTTGCATTTATATCAACTAGTTTGACCACTTCGTCGTAGCGTCTTAGTGGGAAGGAGCGAGAGTGGCATTGGGAAGGGGAAGGAGGCGCCGTTAGCGCCGTGGATGATCCGCGGAGGCAAAACATGTCCTGCTATCCGCGGAAGGTCCGCGGGGCGGTGCTGCCCTGCCCCGGACTCTTGACATGAACACCAACACCAACATCACCGAGATCCAGCCCGTTCACTTCTGCCTAGTCGACATCGTTGAAATCCAGTATGAAGCGCCGTGCAGATTTCGAGCCGAATGATTCAGGAAAACAACGCCGACAGCCCCAAGTCTCGTGCGACTCGTGCCGGAGGAAGAAGCTCAAATGCGACCGCGGCAATCCATGCTCAAGCTGCGTAATCCGTGGTTTGCCTTGCACAGGACACCCGAATCTTCATAATCCGGTTGCAAAATCGAGGTGCGTATGCTTCGTGATTTGATCTTACCGATTTGAAGTTCTGACTGGTCGGCAGCAATGCGGCTTTGGTCCCTGGCATCGGCAGCGATGACTCCATCCTGGGTCGACTACGGAAACTTGAGCAGGCCGTGTTCGGCTCTGCGGCGCCTACCGGAGCTTCCGCGGACCAAGATTCTGTGGGAATCGAGTATGAAAGTGACGGGAGACAGACAAGCAATCGGCAGAGGATTCCTAGCCCTTCCAGCCAGCGTCAGTCACAAGAGCCCTTGCGACCCAACGAGAGGCAACAAACAGCAATGTTTCTTGATTCAACCTTTACACGCAATGGTCTCAGCGTAAGATGGACACAGCCAACGTCTAGGCGAGCGATATTGTCATTTCGTCGTCCAAATACTAAAATTTCTAGATCACCCTTCCGTACGACAAGGTCGATTACCATGTTGCCCATGTCTCTCAGCTCCCAAAGACGCCCGCAAGCACAACCACAGGCCAGACTCCTAGCGACTTCACCTCCACCCGACTGAGCGCCTGGTTCATGACACACGACGAAGCCCTTCTTCTGCTCCAAGACTTTGTCGACCACCCCTTCCATCTCCTTACCATCATACATGCCCCGGCTGCAAGGTCGATTATTGACAACTTCTACCAAAGTCTCGCCTTGAGCGAAGACCCTAATCCGGCGCATGCTGCTTTAATTTTAAGCATTACGGCAACAAGTGCTTTCTTTTCTAATGAAAGCTTCAAATCAATTGACCTTTTCGCATCTACCGAAGAGGCGACACAGACTGCGTTGAGTTGGCTCAAGTCTGCTTTCAGCATCCTAGAGAAATCAAGTGACTCCAGTAGTCTGGAAGAAGTCCAGGCAAGATCCGTGCTGTCCTACCTGGTATACAACATGGAGGGCTGTTCGGCCCGCTATAGGTACATGCATGGCTGCTCGCTGGTGGCTGCCCGGGAGATAGGTCTGCACTTGATCGATAGCCCGTCATCAGCGCAACAGGACGATGTTATCACGAGGGAAATCAAGCGAAGGCTCTGGTGGCATATCGTGTCGAATGACTGGCAGGTTTAATCTCTATTTCTCTGGTTTCGACATACTTACCGGTTTACAGGATGCTTGGCTTGATGGGTGGGCCAACAGACGGAACGTACAACGTGCAACCAAGACAGATGAATGTCAAGTATCCTCGCAACATCAACGACGATGAGGCTAGTCTTTCAAACGAGACATTCACAATGCCTCCAGATACAGCCACCGCGCAGAGCTGTTCTATCAAGCGAATCCAGCTCTCGGAGATCGCTCGGTCCATCATCGATGCCAGAGTTCCAGGAGTCCCGGACGCCGAGGTCATTGACTACAATAAGGTTCTCGAGCTCGACAGGCTTTTCGAGGACGCTTTCTCCAATTTTCCTCCTTTTCTTTGCCCGGATGGCCCGATTTCCAGCGACGCCCCGCGCTATCTTGCCCTTCAAAGAGATGTTGTTCTCCTTGGCTTCCACTCTCGACGGGCACGGCTGCATCGCCCCTTTCTCTTGCATGACAAGCAAGACACTCAATACCAACAGTCGCGGGAAACTTGCCTACGGTCTGCCCGCGCAGTTCTTTCCATCGCCACAAGTCTACTTCGAGCCTCGAAAGACAGGGAGGTCGACTCCGCATTCAAAGCAAGGGCTATAGGTTTCCGTCTAGGCTGCGTAATCGGCCACATGTTCATGGCGTGTACAATTCTGGTTCTGAACGCTGGACTGGATCCTGCTCGAAGGACACAGTTAGCTGGAGAAGGACATGATTTAGCTCTCACGGCGACGTCAGAATCCCACACCGAAGTGGCACAGGCTTGCCGCGCGCTTGCTTCAGCAGGAGAGGAGTCAGTTGTGGCGAAGAAGCTCGTCAGAAATCTGATTGGGGTGTTGCGACGCTATCGCATTGGGGGAATGGATGATGTCGCCTCGCCAGAGTCGGAACACGCAACCAAATTGGGTGCAGAGTTCCCTGACAACGTGTTGGATGAAATCACGAATAGTAACAAGAAGACCAGTGGATCAAACGACGACCGCGACACTGGCTACTCCGTCACGCTGGGCGAGGATGAGCTTGGACTCCACGGTGTGTGGGATGACATGCTGGGTGATACATCTGCGTTTGGATGGGACCAGCTCTTCGCTGGACTTGACACGTACTGCGGTCCGACCTGATACCAACTTTGAAGACACGATATTGGCCGAGACACCAGCTCACATTACACGTAGACGTCGTGTGTTTTCCATCTAAACCTTCAGACTGCCCCGCACTTTTTATACTAATAACTAGCATAACGACCACCACATATTCTTTGGAAAGAGTAAACAGAGTCATCATAGAGCTTGTACGTATTCAGACGGTGGATTCAAAGACGTGAGCGGAGACTTGATATTCGTTTAACCTTAATATGAACCCCTTCCGCAAGGGTGATGCCAGAAGCCAATGTGTCAGCAAAGTCGAGAATAATAGGAGCCAACATAGAATCAAGATTGAGCTTGATACTATATTGCCAATTCCACGAAGTTTTCTGCAAAATCTTTGATACATATGGTTCACTTGGGAGAGTGATAAAGAAACAAGTCGTTTCACTTCTCATCGGGATTGTATTGATTTCACATAGCGAGACCAATGTGATACGGCTTGGCTCTCTTATATTGATGCGTGAGTATTATGTCATGTCTGGATTTAGGGAATTATATTGCCTCCTCATCATGCTATCACACTCAATCCCAGCGAGGAAACACGGCATAGAATACAAATATACTTACAATCCTGCTTTATTAATAAACATATACAAAGTTGGGATTCTCCTTGTCTGTCAAGTCGGTGAACGCAGTCGCGTTGAGCTCATTGGCCCCACGGTTCCCACTCGCGCGCATCTCCGCTCGCAGCCTTTCCTTCTTTTTGTTCTCCCAGATATAGGCATACCGAAAAACGAAAAAGAGGGCTAGTTCGATGCAGTTGGATACTAGGAGCGAGCCGATACCCAGGTGATAGGAAGGAGCTTGATCAGTCTTGTAAAAGAATGGGCTTGCAATGTTTCCGATACAAGCGCCGAACCAGATCATGCCGGACACAATCATCTTCTTGGACTGGCCGCCTGTGTTGGAGGTTATGAGAGATAAGGAGAGAACGAATGAGGCCTGATAAGAGCCGGTGAGGTAACTTAGATATTGTTGTTAGCTCAAGGGACCTTGGTCAAGTACCAAAGGGGAGGACATACAAGCATATCAACCGGCCGACGTATGCGTTATTGGGAGCAAGGAGGAAACCCAGAGCACCACCAATAGTTGGTAGCATGAATATAGCGCACACGAGCGTGCGACTGTTGGCAGGCAAGTGCCTGTTTGCCAAGGCACCAAGCCCGATCCAGATGACGACGAGGCAACCCTGTGGGATGCCAAGCAGGGCCGTCTCGAGGGTCCCGAAGCCAAGGCCCTTGATGACGAGGGTAGAGAAGTTGGAGATGCCGCCGTTGGGAACGTTGGACATGAAACCCAGCAGGGTGAAGAGCCAGGTCTTGTAGTCGGCGTAGGCCTCCCTGATCTGGCCCCAGTTGATGCGGCGCTGCTCGATACCTGTTTGGTTGCGCCGCATGCGGGCGATCATGATGAGTTTCTCGTCGCGGGTGAAGCCCCAGATCGTGCGCGGGGAGTTGGGCAGCAGGAGGACGAGGACGACGGCCCAGAAGGAGCAGAAGGCGCCGACGACGAGGAACTCGTAGCGCCACGATGAGAGCGCGCCTTTGACATGTCCGATTCCGTAGCCTGAAGCCGTGTTCGATCAGTGTTATGAACGGAGAAGAAACGGTGGAAGTGAGGATTACCGATGAGGCCGCCGCCAGCAACACCAAGTCCGTTCCAGGCATACCATGCAGCTATACGTAAGGGCTGCTCGGAACGGGTGTAGTACATGGAGGTGATCAACATAAAGGCGGGATCCGCAATGGCTTCAAATGCTCCGCTGAGAACCCGGAGAGCGAGGAGACCGCCAAAGCTGTGAGCCGCGGCCTGTGCCATGAGGAGAGCACCCCACATGAATATGTTGAACGAGAGATACCACGCGGGGGGACAGCGCTGCATGATCAAGTTGGAGGGGATGGCCCAGATGAGCCACCCGAAGTAGAAGGAGCTCGAAAGCCACGAGTATTCTTCGCCCTTGAGATGGATGCCTTCTTTCAGGCCAAAGATGGCTGCGTATGATCTGCGATGAGTGGTCAGCGAAACACGGCCGCGGTGCTTTGAAAGACGGGTAATATGCACAATGTAGTCTTGTCGACGTAGTAGAAGAAGTAACAGATTCCAAGCAGCGGCAGGATGCGCATATCAAGCTTGCGGAGGAGCCGCTTCTCCTCGGCCTGGTCTATCGACTCGTCGTCCGGATACCGGGCCAACGCCTCCAGGTATATCTCGGGGTCCTGCTGCTGCACATCCTCGGCTTCTACGTGCGGCTTGTGCAGGCCTTGTTCGACGTGTTCGGCGTCTCTGTCGCGGGATTTGGCACTATCCGCGGAGGGAAGAGATGTACCGGCCATTTGGCAGTAGGGGAGGGGACCGCAAGTAGGCTCCGAATCTAGGCCGGTGCTTCTCGTAGTAGCCTTGACGTTTTGGACTGTTGTATCCGCTGTGCAATGGCGATGGGATCTGCTAGAGTATCTCGAAGGTGCGATTTGTGTTTCTATAAATGCCCAGTATCCGAACTTTCGGAAAAGCGCTTATGGTACCCTACAGCGATCTGATACCGGCACTTTGACTTTAGAGACTTCCCGACAGAGGTCGTGGAGACACCCTCAGGGCAGCTTAGGCAAGCTTTAGCGCACTCCCGACCCTCAGAAGATCCAGTAAGGGACCTTTGCGAATCAGGTCTCGGCATCGCGGATAAGTAGTGCGGGGTATGAATGAAATCGGTAGGCCGAGTGGATGCGCGCTGACATTGGATGCTGTTGATGTAACATGACAGACGTCTGCATGGCCTTCTTCTAGAGCAGATACCGCGGCTGACGGGTCGAGACCCGTCTTTGTTAAGGAGCATCTGAGACCGTTTATAAGAACCATTTTGGGTTGGTTCTCTCTTACACGATCATGATACCAAACGAGCTGTTCTATTTTCCTGTAAACAATTCGTCGTCTGGGATTGACCGAAGCTTGACTGATTCCCACGGCGGTACCGCGGGGTTCTGACCGAGACTACCCTTCCCCGCTCCGGCTTGTTGCCAGCGGGGAATACGCGGGGTTTGGGATCCGGAGAAGTGGGCACGATCCACCGTTCACGGGCGTGGTTTCTTCCAAGGAAGCGATACCCAGTGCAAAGAGTTATTCAGTCACCTTTAAGTGGTGGAATTGATTTTCCCGTTTACGATTCCTTTCGCCTCTTGGTAGGGGCGGCAAATCATCCCGAGCCTGAATGTGTACGTTCTTCGTATTATAATACATCGTGCCAATGTGCCAGGGGCTCTGATCCCAAACAGGCATTTTCTCTACGACAAGTCTGGGATTACGCCGCCTATGCTTTCCAATTTCATTAAGAGAGTCGTTTCTGGGCTGCTCGTCAATTCATATAGACAGCATACTGTGATTAAACTACATGTATTATTACTCGAAGAGATAGACGCTGCCTCATTATCATACATTCAATCTTGTTCCAACCAAAGCTGCTTACTTAAAAATTACGCCCTGCCTCAGAATCAACGTTTGGCTTCTGTTTATCAGCAATTTTTGTAAAACCGTCGTCCCAGTTTGTAACTGAAAATAACCTGTCGCAGACATCACTACACGCACAAACCTATATCCTACCTTACACTCTACGGGCTACCAAGAACTATTTTCGAAGACCCTTGTCTCGGCCATACTGAGAGGTCATTTTGTCAAATTTTTGACGTACCATAGGGAAGGCGAGAGCGCCTACAAATGACATGAAACAGTCATACAATGGGCTGCTGCGCGGGCTTGGACCTCGCATATTGTTCAACGTCAAGTCGGTCGTCATATCCGTTGTGATAATGAAGTGTCCTTTCTTAATACCATCGAGGATCCCCGTGACTATTTCCTCGACACTCTGAATCTTGTTAAACAGTTCCTCCTTTGTCGCGTAGTCCGAAATCTCCATCTGTTTCAGGAGCTTAGGCTTCGCTGCCTGTTCCTGGAGGAATGCATCTGTCGTGAAGGCCGCCGGGAAAGCTATGTGAACGCGGTACATGTTTTCGTCGCCGTACAGAAGCAGCTCTTGGCGAAGCGTGTCTGCCAATGCTCGGACAGCAGTCTTGGGCGGAGTATAAACGATATAACCTGGGAGAGCGACAAAGGCGGCGGAAGAAGCGATATATACAAGACGCCTGGTACGCTTCGAGTCCGGAAATTTAATCCAACGCTGTACACACCACTGGGTGATGCAGAGTGCAGCGTTATAATTGGATTCAAAGCAGGACACGAGCCCTTCTGGCGTCAGGTCCGCAAGGAAACCGATCTGGGCCGGAGTAGTTCCGCCGACGCTGCAGATCAGCACGTCTGGTGTCGCATCGTGTTCCGACATGGCATTTCTCAGCTACATGGTAAGTCAATGCAAACCTAAGATCTTCAATGGAACTTCCGTTTCTTAATTACAGCAATGTAGTCACTAAGATCGACTGCGATGGCGTGAACGGCCTGTTCTTCCGACTGACGAGCGGCCATGATTTCTGCTTTAGCTGTTCCCAGGGTTTTCGGGTTCCTGGCACGAATGATAATAACACTGGCCCCTAGAGGCAATGCAATTAGACAAAGCCATATGCAACTTGGTGTGCGCCATACGGGAGATTTTTACCTTGTTTCGCAAATTCTACTGCCATTAGCAGACCCAAACCCCCGAGAACCGCCCACGACACACACCGTCTATTTCGGGGTCAGTTGGGTCATGTCTCAAAGTTCAAAAACGGTACTTCCCTGTCCAGCATATTGATTTTGGGCTTTTATCTTGCAAGTTCCTCTTAACTTTGTCTGATAATGAACGTTCTTAGCGCGTGCCGAAGCGAACAGTAGACGGGGAAGTGAATGTCGACTTGTCGGAACAGCAGCTGGAATTATACAACAGCTCGGCGTCCCGCGGATCAGCGAACGGCAAGTCCCCCGGCTGTCGCGCGCGCGTAATAACACAAACGGGCGCCGTCGGGCCCCGATCCTCTTAAACCACGGTTCTTTCCAACGAATGGCCGAGAAAGCGGCTTGTGGATGACAGGTCTACTTACTATGAGCCAGGCGCGGCAGGACGCCGGTTTGATTATGCTGAGATGATAGTGCAACGAGTACATTTGTCCAAACTGCCGACGCCATTACGCCCATCTAACGATAATAAGGTAGGAGAAGCTATGATATAATTGCGTATCATAAGTTTCGGTACGCTTTACAGTGCACCACGTTAAACACGCTATAGACGTTAAAGTTGAACCCCCCGAACCAGATTATGAATAAGACTTTGTCTATGTGTATTTCCAATTGCTGTCAGCTCTCGATAAAGTCTTGGAAAAAGACAGGGCTTTCTCAGAATAATGTAGCTCAAATGCCATGCGGAGCATGGACGAAATCGCAATACCACCCCTCCTTTTCGGCCCGGTCCGAGATGGGCCTTTTACTACCGGTAGGTAGATCGGATGTCACTCCCTGACTGCACGCCAACGGTGCTAGTGACACAAGATCGCTAGGGCTATTCGGATCCTGAACCCTTAACCAACCTCATTGCACACTCGTGTCTCATCTCACATGCGCTGCTACCATTGAATCCTCGAGGAGTGCATCTCACAATGATGGGTGAATGATGTCACGTAGCACACTTTGTCATGATGTCACTCAACAAACATGAGCCACATTCAACCAGTGACTCGCCCAACGGAAGAGAATGGTTAAATACCATGGCTTGTCTTGATCGACCCCCCGCACTTCGCCTCAACTAACAAAAGGTTTCTGAAGGTTGATCAGATCTCAATGGCCCGTATCGAACAGTCAGACTATAAGATGGACCAGCTCTCAAATGGACATGCTCCTGAGTTTAAACCCGCCAAAAAGGCGCCGCGAACCGACCGCAAAGTGAAGTCGGTATCAAATGACGACGGGCCAGGCTTTACGACGGCGGTACCTATGTGCCCGATTACCTATCATCGCCCGCCTGCCGTCAATGCTGGCAAGGCCATCGACTCCCCTGGAGTTGCTCACGCCAATCGCGCACCATCTGTGGATAAGCCGCACGGCAGTGTGGAATACTCAGAGAAATACAATAACTACGTGAGGCCCATGGTAGTCACGTAAAGAGGTTGGATCGAGGCTAATATTAAGGACAGACGGTGCTGCAACAGCACGTGATGTTCTGGGATCGCAACAACGACGGCGTCATCACTCCGATTGACGTTTGGGTCGGCTTCCGAGACTTGGGTTTCAATCTTGCCACTTGCCTGTTAGCTGCGACGGTGATTCCTTTCGCGTTTTCATACGGCACTGTCATGCAGTATTCCTACATTCCGGACCCCTTTTTCCGACTCTATGTCGGCGGCATGCACAAGGCAAAGGTATCAGCTTTGGTTCAATGTAATATCAACATAAATCCTGCGCTAACGTGATACAGCACGGATCCGACTCTGGGATCTACGATAGCGAGGGTCGATTCGTTCCACAGCGATTCGAAGACGTCTTTGCAAATTGCAGTGCCCGACAAGATGATACCCTAACACTGGGTGAAGTGTTTGGCTTGATGAGCAAAAACCGATGTGCCGTTGATCCATTTGGCGTGAGTAGCTTGTGATTATGAATGCAGCATCAGTAGTTCACAGGGCCTATACTGACCAATTTACTTTCTAGTGGTCGGCATCATTTTTTGAGTGGGTTACCACCTGGATGCTGCTAGCAAAAGACGGCAAAATCCACAAAGAGGACCTCAGACGAGTTTATGATGTAAGTGACTCTGACGACCGAGTCTACCATTAAGTTTCATGCTGATTGGCGAAGGGCTCTCTCTTCTGGGAGATCCGGGACAAGAGACATTCTGGAAAAGGCTGGCATCAAGGCTGGGGAATTGGGGGCGATTGGTTTCTAGGCGATCGACCTAGGTTGAACCCTTATAATAAGCTCCCGAACTAGTGTTGAATCTTAGGTATCAAAAATGGCATTCGGGGTTATAGAAACTTTGTAATGTTCAACATATGATCCTCGAGCACATGACCAATCATCTCTCTAAGTTCAGCATCCATTCAAGTGCAAATTCTCTAGCCTTTGATACACTTGCGTTCGTAGCTCAACAGGGTAAAACAGACGATCTTATTCCTCGAGGATTACGTGTAGCAGTCGGACTCCTTCACCCAGTACCCATCACCGTTCGATTTAGTGAAAGAACATTCAAGCGACACTACGCCCTGTCGCTGCCTTCAATCTAGTTTCTCTCTTGTGCAGAAACCTGATGATAAATGCAATAGCGATAAGACCAACAGCGAGCGCAACCATACTCGGGTACCCCTTGGGGTATGCCGGGGCTTCAACCTGTTGCCAGATCACGAGAGGTAACCAGGCCTGGAAGACATACGCCATCTGGTTCATGGCACCCGTGACCAGTGCTCTTTCCTCATTATCGTCGCTGCAGATCTCGTGGGCCCAGGCAAAGGTGAGACCGCTGATGCCGCCGCCGAAACCACAAAGAATGAAGCACGCCCACTTGAGGCTGTTCGGGATGTCCCAAACCGTCAGGGGGACGTAAGCGATGATCTTCACGAGCCCAGAGAAAACTATGGCCGGCCATCGTGCGCCTTTGAAGAGACTATCGGACGTCCATGCGTAGATGAGAGTCGTGATGATACTGACCACCTCGGTAATGGTTGGATAGATGTTGACCTGACGCACACTGTAGCCCTCAGACTTGAGCCAAAGAGGGAAGGCGGGCTGCGAATTCCCGCCGTTTCCGTTGTTGAATACGATGTAGAGTATGACCAATGTCCAAATATGCCAGCTGGAAGATTTTAACAAACTTGGATTTGGTGTAAGGTGCGCGTTTCGCGCGACCTTCCAACTCCATACGCTTTTTTGCCAGGGCGATTTCCTCGGGCGTGAAATACCAGGCCTTCGTGATCTCAGGTAAATCCGGCAAAAAGAAAAACCCAGAGATGGCGATCGGCAGTGACACGACAGTGTTGACTAAGGACTGTAAGCAAAACACCAACATTTCATGGAGAAATATTGATCGTCCTTACCGATGAACAGCCATTGCCATCCATGATAGCCGTGTATGCCGTCCAGGCTGTGCGTGCCTGCCATCATGTAGCCAGACACCATGGAGCCAACGTTTCCCATAGCATGGAAGAGACAAGAACGTTTCGCGAGCTCGTCCTTGCGGTACCATGATCCAATGATGTACTGCATGCCAGGATAGAAAGTACTTTCCGCCAGCCCGATGAAGAATCGCAAAACATAGATTTGGGTGGCCGTGGAACACTTGGCGAGAAGGATAGTGAGGACGGACCATGTCACCTAACAAGCTTAGTGAAACTACTACGCAATAATGCTACGTGTGAACTATTTAGACCTACTTCACAGACGGGAATCCAAATCCCGGGGCGGATGCGCGTCAGGAGCAGGTTGCTAATAATCGTGTCAGCAAAAAGCGATGATGGAACAACTGGCATGATACGTGTGGTTGGCCGTACCTGGGAATTTCACCAACAACATAGCCAACTGTCCAGCAAACCTGCATGTAGTTAAGTTCGTTGCCGTATAGTCTCAGGTCTTCTTTCATGCCCGAAACGAATGCGTTGTTGATGTTGACCTGAAATTTGTTAGTCCCAGGTATATGATATTTTTATAACGCTGTGCCGTACCTGGTCAAGATACTTGATGAAGTATCCAAGGGAGGCCAGCGTCATCAGCACGGCATCGAGCTTAAAGAGAAACCGACGCTCTTCTGGAGACTTATCGAAGGTATCCCAGATGTATGATCTCCATGTGCTTTTCGGCATTTCTTGAAGGACCTCGGTGACTGATGGGCCTGTACTTTCTTTGCTCTCGTCCAGCACCGACACTGACTTCTCATCGGTGCCCTGCGGCCGGATCTCTGCAATGGACCGCGGCATTCTGGCAAGTCTACCCCCGCGGCGAATGTTGAACAGAGACAGTCTGCGAAAAAGTAGTCTCGACTCTTGGGAGATGTTGAGTGAAGAGATCGAGGCTCGCTACCGGATCAGGAAGGTCAAGGTACGGACTTCCTCGTGGCCATAGCTCGGCTTCCACGACGTTATATCTCTGCTTGTTTATTTTCCAAGGCATTACCACCCACGTGGGTGGGCAAAACTCTTCCTAAGAGATTCTGTCGCCATCGAGGGGAATTAAGTCGTCAAACAGGCTTTACCCAGCTCGACGTTTTGCTCTTGGCACTTGCTGTGGCCGCGGTTGGTCAAAACTGGGCCGACTGCAATAGGACAGCGGTTTTGGGGTTCGATCCAGGAGATCAACAACCGATAAGAGATGAAGATGTGACCCTGGACCATTGAAATGCGACATAGTTACCCGGAAGCGGCTACATGACCTTGTCGATTTCGGAGGCAAAGGGTTGGAAAGCACTGAAATCGGACGAACGGGTACGCGAACCTGGTCATCGCAAGTAGACCTCACCCTTCGTGGGCGAAAGTGTGGCTGGCATTCGCTCGTTACGCCGGGGCTAACATGATAGCGCAACGGTTCTGAGCTTCTTCCTGCGGGAATGATCTTATGCCTACTCACAGTGGCTTCCAATCCAGACGTGACTTGCATGAGATAGGGTACTGTGATCGGGCGAGTATACACAATAGGCCGTGGTGTCAGTAGTGCGTATCGTCACGCCATTGGAATCAGCCAGTAAGAGAGGAAGCTCCCTCTCCTCCTGAAAACACGCAGGTCTTGGCAAAACAATTGTATCCTGGAAGCCTTCGATAATCTTTCAAGTCTACGTGAAGCAAGAGATCTTCCGACTGGGCGTCGGTGCTGCTGGAGTCTCGCTTAATGTCTTGGCAATATTGCATCAACCTTCATCGTACTGACGCCATTAGATATTGCAGCTTGGAATAATTGGTCACGAAAGGACTACACATTGACCGGGTAGGAAATCAAGCGCTTTGAAAATATTGATATGCGGCTCTTCTCTTGATTAAGCATATTTCTTGGAGCATGAGATTTTACCAATTCTGGCGTTGAAGCTGGGGATGGGATTTCGAGGGGCAAATGTCACCGTCACCAGGGTCTCTCGCGTCATCGCGGGGTCGGATGCAGAACGCGGCTCGAACATCCAGCAAAGCATTTCCCCATATCTTCTCTAGCATGTGACCAATACCTAGGCGTCCCCCTTACCCCTGCCTTTGCTTCGCCTTCCGGGTAACCTGGAGAAATTTCCTTCACAATCGAATTACACCCCTCATTTTACTGTGGATGTTACTAGTAACGTCCAATTCCTTATAAGTGTCGGGATGCCAGTCATCCACCGGAGACATGGGCCGGCCCGAAGGTCACTACGTGGCCTTCCTCGGGCCGTATACCCATTTACCAACGGCGCTGGCAATGGCGATAACTGCTCCATTCTTTCCATCATCATCACTATCATACTTCACCTACGAAGATACGGTTATTGATCGCCCATCCGGAAAGATATCCACCTGTGATACCAGCAATAAGCCCTTCGTGAAGGTCTTGCTTCCGGGCATTAAACTTAAACTTGTCATCCAAAATTCCACAACCAACCACCAACAACCAACGGTGAGGATGGATCGAAGAACAGACCCGTGTACTACTTCATGAATATGGATTATGGCTCCAAAGACCTGAATCTAAAAATGTTACGAAGGAAGCGCTAAACTTGCCAAACACTGTTGCGTTGTTTTATATTTCGTAGCTTTGAGGGCCCACCTCTTGTGCACCTGGTCAGTGATATTGTCACCCACTCGACGTATTTCGTCACGACCAAGATCGCCCGCTGCATCCCCATGAACTATCATCATTAATGATTGGCACCGTTGTTCTCGTTACCACAACAACATACTCTTACAGTCGCCCAACATTAGCGGCATCCAGTACAGCGAGTCTAAGTGGGGTATTTGGCTAATGTGATCACTGCTTGAAGGAAGCCTCATTCAACAAGGCGAGACGATCACGTATACCCTCTGATACTGGTGAGCCTCCTGAACAAAAGTCATACGTACTTTTACCAACCAGACTTGTGAGAAATATGTTACTTTACGATTTGGGAGGCTCCCTTTGGTAATCTCGATTAATGATCGATTCAGGATCCACCGCAATGGCTACCAAATGGAGGATTGATTAAATGGCACTTGGTAGTAACGAAATTGGCCTTTGTATCGTTCTAGTGTTCTTTTCATTTGCGACATGGGTTGTCGTCAGTATCTCTGACCAAACTCCTCGCCAGCTTGCCCGTTGTTAGCATACTATCGACAGTAATCCTTGCACGCAATAGATTGCTTGTATACTTATTACGAAGAGAATAAATCGGAGTGTCAATTCGGGGCTTCAATATTACCTTTTTCATTGATGATCGAATTTGATTCTTACAAATCAAGAGGTCATCCTATCCTGGATAGTTCATAGCAAACTTCGGGCCAAGAGGCAGAAGAATAAAAGACCTCATGTCCGAGGTCGAATTTGCTGACAAGACAGCTTCATTCGGTATAAAGTCTTATGAAAAGCTCATGTCGGACTCTCTTACTGTAAAAATTGTTTGGATCGTGGATCGTTTGATGACATAGGGCATTCCAAGCCCTTCTCTCTATTATTAAAATATTAGACCCGTAGATCAAGGTTCTTTAACCCTAACCTTGACCATGAATATATGAATACAGTATGTAATGATGAAGTATGTGCAGAACAGTAAAATATGTGCAAGAGAATGAGACTCAAACATAAAGGTGCCGAGCAAAAGAGACATGGGGTATCCTTTAAACAATGCATCTCCAAGTAATCACAAACGGTGCCATCCACAAATCTAACTGTTGTAGACAGCAACATATTCAGCCTGGAATGTACCACCGGAGACGGTGCTCGCGAGGGGAGTATTGCCGCCATAGACGGCGTTGGGAAAACTGCCACCGATGGCAAGATTGAGCAGAACGAAGTGAGGCGAGCGAACGGCCTGAGCCCAGACGTCGGCGGGGAGGTCGGTCTCGACGATTTGCCAGTAAATGATGCCATCGACGAACCACCGCACAGCCTCGAGCGCCTGAGTACGGTCGACCTCGAGGGTGTAGGTGTGGAAGTTCCCCTGGCAAGGGCTGTTGGGGCAATCGCGGTGGTCAGAAAGGCCGTCCGTCTCCCTGCAGGGCCCGTTGGGAGTGACGCCGCAGTGCATAGTACCCCAGACACGGTTTATCCCATTGACGTTTTCCATGATGTCCCACTCGCCGATACCGGGCCAATTCCTGAAGGAAAAAAATCAGCACAAGCACTTGACAAATGGTTTCCAATAAACTCACCAGTAGTTGCCTCTGTAGGCAGTGCCGAGGGACCAGAAGGCAGGCCAATAGCCGATGCCGTTTTGGCCAACATTGGGCAGGTTGAGACTGGCCTGGATACGCATCTTGCCGCCGGCCTGAGCCATGAAGTCACCGCGCTGGGTTTCGATGCGGGCGGACGTCCATGCCCCGGATCCATCCTTGATGGCTGTGATCTGCAGATTGCCGTTGCCGTCCAGACGGATGTTGTTGGTACTGCTCGTGTAGGCTTGAATTTCTCCGGTGCCCCAGTTGGCGGTGCCCCCGGGATAGGAGGTGCCGGCATCGAAGATCCAGTTGGCAGTGTTGGGTAGACTGTTGGGGGAGCCAACGAAGTCATCGCTCCAGGTTAAAGTGAAGCCGGGAATCGATGGAACTACAGCTTGTACAGCAGGCAGGCCGAATGCCAGAGCCGAGACGACTTTGTTGAACGCCATTTTGTTTGAGTTGAGATATGTGCGTTGAGAAAAACGACAAAGTAACTAATACTTGATATATTGGCAGGTATCAGGAAAAGAACCAGGCCTTTGGTTGAAGGTGATTCGAAAACAAAAGACTGAACACTGAACTGGCTCTTCTGTTCTTTTTATCTTCTATGCATCTTTGGAGACGCATCTTCGCCAAGTGCTGAAAAGCGAATATTACCATTGAATGTCTGAATCTGGCTCGCCTAAGGACATGGCATTGGTCTAGACCCCATGACATCAAATGAGGCCCTGATTCGGCTGTTCACACGATACCCCTGACCGGCACACGTTGCCGCACGCTTGTAGATACATGATATTAGATGCTCCGGCCACGATCTCGCGTGCGTGCGCCATTGAGGAACCACTGACAAGCCTTGCGCATGCATGTAATGCGGATTGTGTGGCTACCCTTCTTGCCCCACACTCACAAGCTGGCCTAGGATATTGGTGGAATAGATGCGCCAGGGTATGACCCTTTTGAATGAATGCTTCCTTCCTACGACGCTCCAATCAGTGCCTGAAGCGCAAGCAGCCTACTACGTTACTCCCTGAGAGCCTATCATCACCACCGTTGGCTTCACGGATAGGTATGCATGGATCGGAGTCTCTGGGTCGTTTGGCAGCCCAGCCCATGGGTCGAAAACCGGAGCGACCGAAAGCAATAAAGCTCTTGTATGTGACTCGCGTACTGTCCGACCACTTGCTGTGCCTCGTTCGCCGTCAAGTAGATTCTTTCTGGCGACAACCGAAGTGAGGTCTTATTGACTTAATAGATCCAGCAGCTTAGCATCCATGGCGGTGCAGCATGCGCCCACGTCTACATAGTATGATCAAGCTGTCTCCGGGATGGATGTACCGAATCGGGTGACCAGCATCTGCTGGTCATGCAACCTATCAATCGTGGTAATATTCCTTCTATTATCGATCGGACAAAATCAGGAGACTTGTGTTACATACATATATTGAGAAGCACTTGCAAATACTAACCCAGCATATTATGTACTGCAGTTGTCGCCAAAACATCAGGCAGTCGGTTCACAGTGTGCCCCGTGCCTACGAACAACTCTTTAAGCTTGTTTTTATGCACGTGTCAATTACGCTATCGTCGGCTTTTTCTCTTTCTCCTTTATAGAACTTGGTAGCCACTACTAAGATAGCTAATTATCATCAATCCCAAAATTCTTATGGCCGATTCCGGTGGTTTACCTGTCCGGCTTCTGCTGGATTCCTCTACCCATTGAATATCTTCCTCGTAGACGGCCTGCTACCCATGTCAGCCAGCTCGTGAGTTCATCCGTTCTTATTTAGGCTCAAAAGGAAAATTAAGCAGGGGCTATCCCAGTGCAAATGACGGGGCATATGTCCAGATTAGGATTGCTCGAGTGAGCGCAATCTGACTACGGGTATTTGACCGTAGGCGACTTGGTATTTGGTCGTATCTAACCACTTTCGTCAGCACCATAGCCCTTTTCGCTAGGTAAACCGGCATCACAGCAGAAGCTATAGTAGGTGTGTTAATCACAGCGATAATCTTAAAGAATTGCATGCTGCCTTGTATCAAATTACATCCCCGAAAATGCCACTTTACTCTGCAAACGTGCATTTTTGTATAAATCTTGGACAGCAAGCGATCTTTCTTAAACTAATCACCTGCCTTGTACCGCGCAATCGAGGTATTATGACTTTTGGAGGCAGGCCTAGGTAGTATTATGTGTAGCTGTAGCGGTAGATTTACTTGCTTAAAGTGGTCGGATACTGCCAGGTACCCACTCAGGTAACCTTGCTCGCTAATCTCCAAGGGTTCCATGACGGCCCGAAATCTTACTGATGAGGCAGCCAGGCTTCCAAGGCTGTAGCTCTAAATCTAGACTTTTCGTTCTCATTCACCTGTAAGACAAGTGGAAGTCCGGATAACATTCTTCATTTCATGCTCTTCAGTAGTCTATGCATTATGGTTATATCAGTATTCGGCGCGACCATGCTGAAGCGATGGGAGCACAATGTAACTTCTCTAGATTCTTGCGAACAATGAATGTTACACAGTAAGACAAAGATAAGATGTGATTATGGTTATTAAGAAGATGATGCGTAGGTTAGTAAAGGTGCCGCCTGGCTCCCTTAACTGTGGAAAACCTATTGAATGCTTAGATGCCTCGATAGTAAGGCTTAATTTCAACGTCCGAATTTGATCATTATCAGGATTTCATTTTCAACAACTCGTTTGAGATGCAGCTTCACGCTGCTGATTGGATTTCGCGGTCATATTGCGCAGCACATCCATCAGAGACATACATACGGACGCTTTCGACATTTTGGTCGGATCGAGTATTTACAGCCGCGTACGATGCACCATGAAAAATGAGAATTGCTTGGTAATCGTCACAGCCGTCGAGCTTCCGGGATGCCAAGTGTCCGAGACGCGGCCGAGACCGTGTGGTACGTTCCCGACCTAGCGCGGAGGCAATCTCCAACTGAGACAAAGCCGAGGTGATTTTGCCAGCCGAGCCCCGAAGTCCAATCGACGGTCAAAGTTCGCCCCTAGTGGAGTTCACTTGTCATACCTTTCGTACTCCCCGAAAGTACAACTCGGCTGGAATGTTCCTCCGGCCGACTAAGGACGTGGGAGGATTCATGATTCATATGCCTGTGCCTCGGCATAAAATTTTCAAGTGCTCGGTCACGGCTTGATTTGAGCCCGACGGATGCCTCCGGTTTTGGGGGCCAATCTTTCGTCTTTGTCACCAGCCAATTATTCCGAGGAATCGCACTCAACCAGAATGTTCCTCTCCTATTGTGGATCTGTGGCTGTGACCATGTTTGGTCCCGCGCTACAACGTAGTTGGCATATTTCGTTGATAAATGCCAACTACTTACTGTGTTTTCAAAAAGCTGAAAAGGCGCATCGATTCTGCTCCACTTCAGTCAAGTTGCACATGCTTAATCGACAGCTTTCCAATCAAAATTCACTCTGACTTGGATGACCTCTGTTGATAGGTGCAACTTATAATCTACCAGTTCCATCACAATGTCGAACTCTATGATTGCGAAGCCCTTGACGCTGAAATGCGGTCTCACTCTACCGAATCGCTTGACAAAAGCCGCCATGGCTGAAAACTGGGCCGACAGCGACGGCTTGCCCACCGATGCATTACATGCATCTTATGGCGAATGGGCAGACGGCGGCTGGGGACTTATCATGACCGGTAAGGAGTCAACGCCAGCGTGACTGAGGCTCTAGCTGATTTGAATTTCAAGGCAACGTGCAAGTTGATATCAAGCACCTGGGCCAGGCAAAGGACATCGCGTACAACGACACAATTCCCTATGCGCGCATGCTTGAAGCCTGGAAGGCCTGGGCCGATGCTTGCAACCGCAACGGCACGCCGACCATCGTGCAGATCAACCACCCCGGTCGCCAGTCGCCTCTGGGCGCGGGCAAGCGCGGGTTTATGGAGAAGACCATGGCCCCCAGCCCGGTACCGCTGGATCTCGGCTCCGGTCTCGTTGCTCGCCTCATCAACGGGCTGGTCTTTGGCACACCGCGCGAGATGACCGTCGCCGAGATCCAGGACGTCGTCCGCCGCTTTGCGCAGACGGCCAAGTTGGCGTCCGATGCTGGCTTCGCCGGTATCGAGATCCACGGCGCCCACGGCTACCTGCTCGCCCAGTTCATGTCCGATAGAATCAACAAGCGCACCGACGCCTACGGCGGCTCTCCTGCCGCCCGCGTCAAGATCGTCGTCGAGATCATCCGCGCCATCCGCGAGGTCGTCCCCAAGACTTTCTGCGTAGGCATCAAGTTCAACTCTGTCGACCATCAGTCGCAAGCGGAGCTCGACGCGTGTATCGAGCAGCTGAAACTGATCACCGAAGCCGGCGTTGACTTCTTGGAAGTCAGCGGTGGTTCGTACGAAAACCCTGTGGTAAGTAACCAGGCATGAAACAGGTCTTTGCTTGAATTTGGGACGTTACTGATGAAATGCACAATTAGATGTTTAGCAATAACGACAACGAGAAGAAGTCAGACCGTACCAAGGCTCGCGAGGCCTTTTTCCTGGAGTTCGCCCGGGTCATCCGCCGCGACTTTCCCGATGTTCCCTTGATGGTGACTGGTGGTTTCCGCTCACGCCAGGGCATGGAGGATGCACTCGCTAACAACGGCTGCGATCTCATCGGGCTGGCACGGCCTGCCGTCCTGAACCCGGCTCTGCCGAAGAACACCATTCTTGCCGACACCGTCAAGGATGAGGATGCCAAGCTATATGCTAGGAAGATTGAGGCCCCTTGGATATCCCAAAGGGTGGGTATGAAGTTCATCGGTGCTGGTGCCGAGTCGGTATGTCATAAATTCCTCCGATTACATTTGCTCCGGTTCTCTGTTAACAACTCCCTCAGTCTTGGTACTCGGGCCAGATTCGCAAGCTGAGCCACCAAAAAGCTTGAAGACCAAGACTATACTCATGTTTGTTGGAAAGTGACAGGGATAAGAGGTGTATACCATCATGATACCATAGAAGCCATTTGAACTTGCGATGGAGTTTGACTCATTGCTACAAGCCTATCTTTTTTTGACATGATAATTTAGTTATGACGCATTATGTTGTTAATAGTATATGAGAATACCAATCGCTGTGCTATTGCCGACCCGTAGACTAGAAATTCCGTTCCCAGAATCATTGAACTTTCGACTTTGATGTAAGGAGAATTGACTTATAAGGAGTTGTTTGTTTGAGAATGCTTGTTAGTTCTGAACACGGAACAATTCCCTTGCATTGAGGTCACAGCCATCGTACACCGTAATGTTCGCCAGTCGTGAAGCTGCCCATGCCTATCTGTTTCGAACGCCTAGACTCTATAACTCTTATCGAAGCGCGTCAGAATTCTGTCCCTCGTCTTTCGAAATGATTCTTAGCACCGAAGTCCTCTACTGTCTCCTTCCAATCTGAATAGGGGTTTCTCATTCTCAGCTTCCGGGCTTGTTCAACATCACAACTTTCCCCAATGAACAAAAGGACAACGTCACGAAGTGGCTAGCCGAGGCTCGCACGACTGCCGGTGTCGACCTTTATGCGCACTTCGCACACCGCTGCATACTTAGCCAAGTCTACCCAGAACTATCGAGTGCAGCGCAAACCCCCGGCTTCGTCACTCCCCGCGAGGTCTTTAGTCGTTGTTATTTCATTGGCCAGAGCGCTGTCTCGGCATGGGCTTATGACACAGGGGACGGGCTCGTTATCTTCGACAGCCTCAACAACGCCGAGGAAGCCGAACAGATTCTCATTCCCAACCTCGAGGCTCTCGGGTTCGTCGGGACCGACATTAAACACATTGTCATCACCCATGAGCACTTTGGTCATTACGGCGGTGCTCGCTGGATACAAGACAACTTTCACCCCGCCACATATGTGTCTGCAGCGGCCTGGGAGAGTCTCGTCAAAGTAGAGAACGGACCGCTCAAGGATAAGACCGTTGCGGAGGGAAACGTGCTCACGCTTGGCAATGCCACGTTCAAGTTCTACGAAACGCCAGGGCATACGCCAGGCACAATTTCTACCATTTTCTCCGTCTATGACAATGGGATCGAGCACAAGGCCGGATTTTTCGGCGGCCTTGGTGTTCCAAGCGAAGCTGCAGCCAAGATGCAGCAGATCGCTTCGTTAACCAGGTTCGCCGACTTGGGCTTGAAGGCAGGCGTGGACACCCTCATCGCCCATCACCAAACTATGGATCGATCACTCATCCATTTTGATCTGCGGGAGCACCGGCCCAGTGGTTCAGAAGATCCCTTCCTCCTTGGTGCAGATGCGGTCGATAGATATTTCAGGTCTATTGCGCATTGCGTGAAAGTAAAAGCCGCCAGAGACGGTCAGGATCTGCAGGCTTAGAGAAGATTGAGAAACTATGCAAACGGTCAAAAACCTTCCAAGCTCAAACACAAGCAGAAACATAGGAGACGAACGGATAATGTAACTACAGCTCCCTCATGCAGGCAGCTTCCCATTAACAGACCAGTACACATTATAGTTGAAACCTTGCGCGTCATAAAACGGTCCAAGGTTTACCGTCTTGCCTCCCGCCGTCGCCGTGAAAGCCAGCCCGGTGGCTCCGCTCCTCTTCACAGTAGCCAAGTCCAACGCGGGCGTGGCCGAAAGGGTCTCGCTGCCGTAGTTGCCGCTGAGGATGACAGGGCCAAACGCCAACGCTGCGACGCTGGGGTTATCGTTGGCCGGAATGACCTGCAGTCTCATCGGCAACTTCACGACCACGGTGTCGCCCGAGACCCAGGTACGGTCGATTGCAGCATAGGATCCAGCTGATGCCTGCACGGCTTGTCCGTTGACGGTCACTTGAGCCCCGGAAGCCCATGCGGGAATACGGATACGCATGATCCACTTCCCAGCGCCAGTGATTTTCAATGTTGAAGTGTCGTCCTGTGGGAAATTGGTGGTTTGGGTGACAGTGACGCCACGTTGAGTCCACCTGAGCACAGAAGGGATGAAGAGGTTGACGTAAAGAGCACTGTTGTCGTAGAAGTAAATCGAGTCCATCAGTTTGGTGTTAGTCTCCAAGCCGGTACCTTGGCAACACCAGAATGAGTTGTAGTCAGTGCTCCAGGTACCGCCGCCCCAAGCAGGTCCTACTCCTCGACGACCACCGGGGTTGAGGGGGGTAAAGTAGGTGACGTGTCCATGACTATTGGAGGGGTCCTGCTGGCCGAGGAGGTGGTTGAGCAGCGCCCGTTCGTAAAAGTCGAAGTATGTCGTCGTAGCCGGGTTGGTCAACCACAGCTCCCTCGTGAGCTTGAGCATGTTGTATGTGTTGCACGCCTCGCATGTATCGCTGGTCAAGAAACCGGCAATGGCATTGGGTAGCCTGAAGTGCTCGGCCTGGCTGTTTCCGCCGATGGCGTACGAGTGTGCGCTGACGGTGATGTTCCACGCATTTCGCGCAATGTCCTGGTATCGACTGGTTCCAGTCGCCTTGTACTCCCGCGAAGCACCGATCCACTTGGGGACCTGGGTGTTCGCATGCAAGCCGTTGAGACTGTCCTGGTTCGATGCGAGAGGGTTAAAGATGGCAGCGTGGTCGAAGCGTTGGGCGACCGTAACCCAGCGCTTATCGCCTGTTTGGTGGTAGAGATCGGCCAACACTTCGTTCATCCCGCCGAATTCGGTGCCCATCATATCCTGCATCTGCTGGTACGTGAGCTTACCAGTGCGGAGGTCGACCCACGCCGCCATGGCAAGAAGCACATCGCGAGCGTTTGTGTCGCCGATGAGGCGCCAGACATCGAGCAGACCGGCCATGGTCTTGTGGATGGCGTAGTACGGAACATTTCCGCTGGTGAGAGTCCGTTTCTCCAGAGCATCAAAATCGGCCTCGGGAAAGCCAGAGAGATATCCTTCGTTGAAGCCAACTTTGCTGTTGTTGTCCTGGCATTTCTTTAGTTCGGCGGCAAAGTATGCGGCCCTCCGTTTGCACTCAGCGTCCTGGAGCTGGGCGTAGCAGAAAGCCCAGGCATTCAGGAAGTGGCCCTGAACGTGACTCCGGAACGGAAAGTCTGGAGCATCCCAGCCGGAATTTGGCTGAGCATTGTTCGTAGATAAGCCGTGATTCTTGCGGAAGACGTACAGGAGCCTGTCGACGTCTACCCATTTGAGATAGACCAGAGTACGAGCTTGGTTATCGAAAAACCGGCCGGTGCTCAGGGTGACCTGGCTCATATCGAAACCCCAAGCAGAAACCCCCTGTTCCTGGCCGACAGGCGGAACAGCTTGTGCATTGCCTGTAGAGGACAGGCCAACAGTGAGGGCAAGAGCTGCCAGCCCAGGGAGTATTCCCGTTTTGAACCACATGATGGTTCTGGTGGGAGGCGTAGGTTGAATATGATCAGGCTGGTTTGAGCAAGAAGTTGAGTGACCTCTTCGGGCCTGAAGATGAATGCTTAATACTTAGTTTGGTCTGGGTGGGTTAGCATCAACTTTATAGTCTCTGGCAAGAGATCCAACGGTGGCCCAAGCCGCCTTTCCGGATGATCAACAGGGTCCAGCTGCAATACCGTACGCACTGGTAAAATCCGGACAAAGCTAGGAAGCCCGCTAGCCAGAAAAGGCTAGCAGATAGTCCATAGCAGCTAGTAGATGTCCGTTACGCTAGTCCCAATATAGAAAGCGGTCAACCCATTAACATACCCATCCACCGATCTACCCACTTGCCCTTTACTTACTGTTCTTACGCCTTAACTTGCTGCTGACGTAAATGACTAACCCCTGCTTTTGCCTTTCTAGATCCCTGTTTCTGCCAGCACGCTAGCCCCTATTTGGTGGCCGCGATACTCCTGGCCGTTAGCGGGCTTCCTAGCTTTGTCCGGATTTTACCAGTGCGTACGGTATGTATACTCTTCGCAAGCTTACCTCTCTCCATTGACATCCAATACAGTGACTGGCGCGCATGCATACACGGCAATGACGGTGGTGAGGTTACATTCATCAATGGAACGCCTGACTTTCACGACTCCGAGCAAGCTAACCCACCCCCTCCATGAATATCCCCCGCATCTTAGAACCTCAGGGCCATATCCCGATTGGCGCGGCACATGTGGGCTTCCTAATCTACCAATCTTGGCTTTCCTTATGTAGTAGTCTCATTTCACTACTCAAAACTGGCATTGAACTTCCGCCAACCATGGAGAGTGGACTACACAAGGCTCCCCTCCCTCATCATTGTCGCCACTCTTCTAGCCCCATTTCCCGCGAAGAAACGGTAAAGGGTCATATGACGCATACCAAAAATTTCAATGAGGTGCCACACGGCTGCAACTCTGCATGAAGGACTGTCGGCTAAATATCCTTGCTATGATATCGTTCTCGTGTACGCTGTCATTCGCAATTGCACGCTACCTATCAGTCGTTTCAAAGACTATTGACAGGCACCGATTGATTTCCGGGCTCAATGGCTTAACATAGCGTCACCTGCAACCGCGATATATTTGGTCAGAAATATCACACGAAGTTTTCGGTTTATACCATAGCTTCATAACCCGCTAAAGAATGGAACTACGACGAGTATTTTCTTCAATGACAATGCCACCCATCCCACACCTCCTGGGGGCGTCCTAGTTCTGTGACCTCCCAAACGCCGTTGTGAGTAGGACCTTGAGACCTCCGGGGACTGTGTGCCTATCAAAATAACCGTACCACTTATCAATGTCCTCTAGCTTGGCTGCGCATAGTTCGTTGGTAAGTACTGATCTATTCTGTCGGGCGTGCAAGTCCATACCTTCATGAGTGAACATCCAAGAAGGGTCATATTTGCCATCAATAACCATGTTGAGAAGGAGAGGGTAGTACTACGGTCGTGTCAATACAGGATTGGAATCGAGGATTTGACAAACGTACCTTTTGAGCCATGAGCTGTCCGCCCCTGAGAGTGATTGTTTTCTCCATCAACATGCCAATGGGAAATTTGTTTGTCGAGAAGAAGAAGTCGCCAATCAGCGCAACGTTACCACCCTTTCGGGTTGCCTTGATGCAGGCAAATACCGTATCTCCGCTGTCGCCCTCCAACCTCAAAGCCCGCATGCCCTTGTGCGCAAGCGACTGGGCACTCCGGAACCCGCTTGCCTCAATACTACGGTCAAGGCCCATGGGTTCAACTGAGAGAATGTACTCTGCGACATCATCGTGTTGTGACACGTCCACCGGGATCATGCCGAATTCCTTGGCTATCTCCAAACGCTTAGGGTCGACGTCCATAGCGTATACCCTCTTGGCACCTCGGAGCTTCGAGAGCCGCTGGATAGAGAGGCCAACGGCGCCGCATCCCCACACCCCGACGATGTCTCCGTCGCTGACTTCGGCCAACTCGCACCCGTGCCATGCTGTGGTGGTGACATCGGCAAGCCCAACAAGTTTCTTCGGGTCCATGTCGTGAGGAGCCTTGACGCATGTCAGGTCGGCGTTGGGAACCCGACACCATTCAGCTTGGTCTCCCGGATATCCGCCAGTGAGGTGCGAGTATCCAAAGATGCCGGATAGCCGGTGACCGTACATCTTTTGCATCTCTTTCGAGGGGTTCGTTTTGTCGCAGAGAGAGTACTCCTTGCGTTTGCAGTAGAAGCACTCACCACACGCAATAACAGGGAGGATGATGACCCGGTCCCCGGGCTGCAGGCTTTTGACCTCTGGCCCAACTTGTTCGACGATTCCAATGGCTTCGTGGCCCATGATATCTCCTTTCTTCATGGCCTGGCTCAGCTCCCCGTTGTACATGTGCAAATCGGAACCACAGATGGTCGTGTGCGTGATGTGGACAATGGCATCCTTGGGCGCTGTGATCATCGGTTTCGGGACCTCCTCGACAGCGATGGACTTGGAGCCCCGAAAGACTGCGGCCTTCATTTTCTCTGTGGGATGGGCCTTGTAAGCCGTTGAGGCTATGTGACTAAAACGGTCAGTCGTGCTGCTGGGAGAGCTTGAAAAGCTGCGTACCTTGCTACAGCTGCCATTTTGCTCTGAATAGAAGATGATAGCCAGGGACAATTTTTTTAGATGATTGAAACTGGCACCGAGAGCTATATAAGTTTCAATAAAGGCATTCGATTTTGATACGTAAACTTGAATGTATATCGCAGAGACTTTATGCCTCGCAGGAATGTATCACGAAATAGGTCTCCACTTAAGAGAGTTCCAACAGTGACCTACTTCACTGGGGATTTGAAGTCATCATCTCGTCACTTGCTAAACTGTGCTCAACACAGGTTCTCTCACTTTCTGTCACAAACTACGACATCGGATGCTTCCGCTACTTGGGTTTTGTTCTGCTGCCCCGCACGCGGGAAATGCAACTAAGAGAAACTTGTTCGATCTCATTTAGATGTTGACAGGTTGAACCCTGGAAATGCTAGCCTAACTTGGGTTCACCCTAGGGAGCGACACTGCGATGACCACATAGAGAAGAATCGGGCAGGATCCTGATCGAATGATTGATAAGCTGCAGGCTTTCTAGAAGAGTCACCACCTTTCTCAAACCTTTCACAGAAGTAGCGTCATTGTTGCGATCGGGAAGCAGATGTTCCACAACAACCCTGCAGCAGATCTCGATCCCCACGAGTCTTCAGCTCTACCTGGGAAGAATAGATAGCATCACATCATCTATTAGGGTCAACTTTGGACCAAGGTATGGAGATAGCAATATGGACGTCCTGTTTGAGCCTCTGCCAATCAATGACGTCCTCCGCGGAGTAGATGCGGGTCTAACGACCGCGAAAGAACACTGGCCAATAAAGTCGTCACACGTTAGAACATCGGTTACTTGGCTCATATTGCGATTGTTATCTCACCAGTATTCTCCGTTAGTCTTGGTGATCTTGAACTCATCCGGGGAGCCATCTGCGTTGGATTTCCATCTGCGCGTACTTTCCGAAGCTCAGTCATCAATTCGAAGATATTCCTGCAGCATTAATTTGCAGGCCCGGTGAGACCTGGGAGATCGGCATAAGCTGCGTCAAGGTAGCGGGCCAAAGTCTATGTCTCGCGTTGCGTTTTCCGAACCGAACCGAACCGAGATCCCGGCCCGGCCCGGCCGGTCATCATGGCCGAGTGAATCAACGGGCCGGCACCTGAAGTGGGGGGTCGACTCATGCAGGATGATCACAAGACCGCGAGCCGTCGGTGATGGCATGCCGTTAGATACAGAGGAATCTATAAAGCCAAGCTGCTTCTGTCGTTTTCGACTGATCCCGAATCCAAAAATAATTCTTCCATATACAACAGCTGATAATATATAACCCATTTTGACGTGACATACATACCCGATATCAGCTGTCAAAATGGCTACCCAGACAGAAACCGTTGCTCCGACCGAAATCAAGCGAACCTTCGCCACACAATTCGAAAGCAAAGACCTTGTTACCTTCGATAGCAATAGGGTCTACGGGGACTGGCGAGATGAATTCCACCGGAACGGCTGCGTCATCATCAAGAATGTTATTAGTAAGGAACGAGCTCAGTATTACTGCGACAAGCAAATCGAGTGGCTTAAGAAATTCGAGCTCGGCTTCGATGAGAAGGACCCAACCACATGGACCACGGATCACCTCCCAGTCAGCTTCAAAGGAGGGTATGTTTCTGTGCTCCTTTGATTCCCTTTCTCAGGCTAATCGACCACTATAGCATGTACTCAGCGTATGGCGCATCCCACGAAAAGATGGCTTGGGAAGCTCGCTTAGAACCAAAGGTTATTGAAGTGTTTGAGAAGCTCTGGGAGACCAACGAGCTCATCACCTCATTTGACGGCATGAACATCTCCCTGCCAAACCGCAAAGATATCACATGGAGCCCTTGGCCTCACTGCGACCAGAATCCCGAGAGAAAAGGGTAAGCCGCCGCTGTTTGCTGTCTTTCGACATCGTAGTACTCATACCCGCCAGCATGCAAGCAGTCCAAGGTCTTCTGAATTTTGCTCCCAACGGTCCTAAAGACGGCGGCCTGATGCTCATGCGCGGTTCCGCGAAGCTCTTTGACGAGTTCTTCGCTCATAAGCGCGAGTCCGCCGACCACGAGGACGCGCCTCCACCCGAGATCAAATTCATGGACTTGTTTCTCTTTAGTGAGAAGGATGTCAAATGGTTCGAGAGCAAGGGGTGTGAGCTGTTCAAGGTGAACATGGAACCTGGCGACTTTGTCCTCTGGGATTCGCGCACCATGCACTACGCCCGCTTCCCCGATGGGGACCAGATCAGACACGTGCAGTACATCTGCATGACGCCCCGAAAGTTTGCGACTGACGAGGCTTTGGAGACCAAGAAGTTCTGCTTTGAAAACTCTTTTGGAACGACGCATTGGCCTCACTGGTAAGCTCAACTCGTGTCCGACTGGTTCGGTGCGTATCCTGACGTTTGATAGCAACATCCGCCCCTCACAAGATCCCCCCAAGAGGAATGGAGAGGTTTGTCCCAAATACCGAAAGGAACCATTCGAGAAGGCTGAGATTACGGACAAACTGCTTCAGTTGGCTGGGGTGAAACCATACTGAGGGCTTTTGGGTGGTGGTCAATCACACCTTGCGATACCCGTTGAAGATGTTATACGATTTCGTCAAGAGCCAGCATTAGGTAGCAAAGTTGAAATCAACAAAAATTATCTTAAGCTTAGGCTGGAATTCGATAACCCGACTATTGAATGATTGGTGGATTAATATTGATCCAGACAGACAATCCTTTTCCAACATTGCTCAAAACTTGTCGGCCGACTGAATCCCGACGCCCGCTGCAGGGTGCCCCGACCGGCGTGAAAACCATTGATCTAAGCGTTTACTACACTACCTAATGAGAGCCTGTAAGTCCTCTGCCCTAAGACAACCGGGCCGAGCTACGCGGACTTTGGGGATTTCGCCTCCTGTGAATACCCGTTTCCGAACCCCATAGGACCGAAGTCGGAACATTCCGATGATTCCCAACCGGCCTTTTGCTTGGCATGGACACCCGTTATAAGTGTGAAATCTCTTAGTTTAGTCAGGCGTGATTATAGGGTCAATATTGTTGTCGTCTTTGCTGCTTACTCTTCCTCGTCTCGCACACCGCACCCCTTCTGCCGCAAATCACTTGGTTTCGCGCCGGATTTGTAAAGGAAAATAGTCGAGTTAAGCTTGCCGTCTGCAACGATGTCAGAGAAACGAGTTGCGGCTCAGCAAGAGCAAGACGAGCACCGCTTCCCGATTTCCGATGACGTTCCTTCAGGTCAGAACCATGATGCAGAACCGGATGCGGGGGGACCTCCCACAAACCGAACCTCAAGGAGCACCCACGGAAGTGCATCGCATCTCAACCTAGTGATTGATCCGCCGCCGGATGGAGGTTCAAGAGCATGGATGGTCGGTCAGTACCACAACCGAGTTAAGATGCAGAATAATAGCGAAATGTTATTGACAAAGCTTCATAGTACTGGGCACGTTTCTCGCTGTGATGAACACCTGGTCAGTGCCATGGACTCGGTCGCGTTGCAAAGCCACACCGCTAAGAAGCTCATAGGGGTGTCGCAAACTCGTTTGGTGTCTTCCAGCCGTACTTTACCTCCCTCTTCTCCCGGCCGCCGTCTGATGTTTCTTGGATCGGCTCTTTCGAAGTCTTCCTCCTTTTCTTTGTGGGAACCTTCACAGGACGTTGGACAGACATGGGATACTTCCGAGCCCTCTTTGTTGCCGGCTTCTTGTTGGTAGTCCTCGGAATGCTGGCGGTCTCATTCTGCACAACTTATTGGCAGTTTTTTCTCGCCCAGGGCATTTGTCTGGGCCTCGGAAACGGGTGCCTCTTTTGCCCCTGCATGGCTGTCACGTCGACGTATTTTGCGAAACGCCGCGCGCTGGCGTTCGGTATCACTGCGGCGGGGGCTGTCGCCGGCGGGCTGATCTTTCCAAGCATGGTTCGACAATTGCTGCCACAGATCGGCCTGGGTTGGACAATCCGTTCGATAGCATTGATACAACTGGTGACTCTGGTCGTGGCCGGACTTCTTATGAAGACCCGGATTCCACCCCGAAGAGCTGCACCGCTGGTAGAATGGGCAGCGTTCAGAGAATCTGAGTACAGCTTCTACGCTGCTGGAGCTTTTATGGTAAGTGATCATCTAAAGCGCGATCGAGAGGGTCTGACATGTACAAGTGCTTCTGGGGAACATACTTTGCATTTCACTATCTTGCTGCGTTCTCGCGCGACATCATGGGCCTATCCTATGCGGAATCACTAGATCTCTTGCTTGTCCTCAATGGGGTGGGCGCGATTGGTCGCATCATCCCAGCTCAAATCGGCGACGTCATTGGTACCATCAACATCTTTGCGCCCATGGCCCTTATGACCGGTACCATCATGTATTGCTGGGCTGGTGTTCGCAGCATCGCCGGGCTGTACGTTTGGTCAGTGTTCTATGGGATCTCCGTTGGAGGCGTCCAGTCGCTATTTCCGTCAGTGCTCAGCAGTTTGACTACGGATCCGCAAAAGCAGGGGACGAGGATGGGCATGGTCTTTACCGTGGTGAGCTTTGCGTCACTGACCGGATCACCGATTGCTGGAGCCATTATCGACACCATGGGAGGTAAATACGTCGGCGCCCAAGCTTTCGCTGGCAGCTGTATGATTCTGGGAATGATCTTTGTTCTTTCAGCGAGAGTTTGCAAGACTAGGAAAATGGGGGTTGGTGCTTTTGCTTGGATCAAGGTCTAAACGACATAATTTCTCGCCTATCTTATCCGCCTTGTCTCGGTAGCCCCGGTCGTTTTTCGTGGTGAGTGGCTTGTCGAGTTTGACGTCGGAGCCCTCGCCACGGAACTTGAAGACAGACTTGCCGCCCTTGGCGATGACTTTGGCGCAGATATTGCCGAGCGCCGGGACTGCAGTCTGGTTGGCGAGACGAATGATCCATTCTGATGAAGGAGGAGTTGTCAGTGGCTTCCAAGGTTGAGAGATGGCGTGGATATTGGGGGTGGATTTAGGGGCTCATCAATAACGGGAGTGAAAGTCAAAAGCATGAGAACGACCGTAATGACGATACGACAAAACGTCCTTGTAGCAACCTCGAGATCCAACGCTTCGGCAGCAGAAATCGCAGCATCAGTCGCCTCTTCATTGATCTTCCCCTCGATCTGCTCCTTGCTGATGGGTGGCATGAGGCCTGCAAGAAGTAGCTCTGGGTACCTACGCTGCAAGTTTGGTTATCTTGGCCGCTGTGGTAGCTCGTGCTAGGTCTCCATGTACATTCGTATCATTCTTTCTCAAATCTGCTGTATCATTGAATGACTATGAGCCGGGCCTGGATGAAGCCATCCATGTGATGATGTGGAAAGAGACTCGCCCATCAGTCCTCGTCTGACCAACTGTACTGGTCATCAATGATGGCCGCGCGAGCTGGCACGGCAGCACAGAGAAATTCCTCCTTCCTAAAGGCGCCTAGCCAACCGTACTCACGGTACAGATTCTTGATTGCCTGTTACATGTTAAACAGTCTCTGATGCCTTGACTGCTGACTTGGGGGGTCGGCACCGTCGGACTTACCTTGGCTTCTGGGTCCTTTGGGGCACAGATGGCGGCCCTGGAATTCCCCACCGCAGGCGCCGGAACCAGCTTCAGAAATGAGATGTCATTGTACATCTTGTTAAAAAATTTCTAGAACAAGAGCGCCTTTGCGCTAAGCCATGGCTTATCCTCTGCAGCCTCAGGCGTCGCGTTGTTGTACAAGTAGTAATTGTCTCCTTAAGGGTAGACGTATCTTACAGCTAGGGTAGATTAAACCCTGTCAGCACATTGTTAATAAATTAGAAACAAAGAATAGAGACTAAACCTTGTTATATATTAACAGGCTAGATCACTTTAACCTTAGCCTCTTTATATGTTAAGAAGACAATATATAATAGTAAATAGTGCTAAACTAAGTATAGTAAACAATAGCTAGTGCTAGTTTAAATCCTTATTCTGCTTACGTTACTACTTGTTCCTAAGGTACAACAAGACTATTGTTTTATAGTAGACTATAGTATTATTGCCTATAGTGTTACTACTAGGAGGGCTAGCCTACAGATATAGGAGGTACTATAAAAGGTGTCTAGTGCCTAGGGCAAGGCCTGGGGGGGGCACTAGCGGTGGGGCTATATATAGATAAACTACTACCTGTAGTATATAACAGGGGAAAATCCCGTGAGGACTAAGGGCTTAGAGGAGGTATATTAGAATAATTGTCACAATTGAACCCTAACTACACTATTCGTGGACTCCTCTACTCGGTGCAATCACAGCCTCTGACAAAAGGGCTATAACTGTCTCTGACCAGCCTAACGTCCACAGCGCATCAACGTTAAGCTCCGCGTCGGACCACCCCCTTGGCTCGGATGGCGCCTGGACGGCCTCTGGGTGCAGGTGGCCCATGTCGACGAGTAGCTGGTAGTGGCGCTTCACCAGTGAGACGGGCACGTCACGGTCATAGCTAAATACCTCTGGCGGCTCCCTCGCGGGCTTGTCCTTGCGACGGAACATGGTTGGGTGTCTTCGTGTGAGGAGAACGGCAATCGAAAAGAAACACAGATCGATAATGCTGAGCTCAAGTGCGGATCGTAAACCATGTACCTCATCGGCTTTTCTCAGGCCTGTATAGATGCGGGGTGAGCTTATCATTCCCAGGATAAGGAGGGGTCTAGGTCGATGTTTGCCAAGCACAAATGGATAAACAAGGGTACACTTTGACTTTGGGATATTCGGATTAGTCGCCGAATCTCGAGGCTTGGTGTCTGGATGATAGAGAACTAGCATCGAGATAGCTGAGGTCAACATGTATCGTGTTTTCGTTGTACCTAAATGATGCCATGTGTAGCAGTAAAGTCAATGGTTTGTTTTCAAGAGCGACTCAGCAGCCGTCAAGTGCCGCTTAAACCTGATACAGTTACTAAACTCTTTTTGTTTATTGTGATTGTTGGAACATGAATGCCACCTGACCGTACAACATCCCATGATTTAGTAAATAGGGGACAAAGGTCATCAGATTGGATACTCAAACTTCGGGTATTATGAATTATTGTACGAACGGACTAAACTGACTTAACAATATATGACTGAGTATATAACTATTGTACGTCAGCTAGAGCCTATAGATAGGAAGGACGGTCGCAGAATAATAGCTTGATTCACTCCTATATTTTAAGTACATGGATGTACAAAGCCCATTCAACAGTGATACCGGTGGCTATGAGTCTTCTATAAATTTGCTCCCATAGAAAGTAATGCTATATCTAATACCTGTGAGAGGGCCCCGTCAGCTAATGTAATAAGTGCTGGCAATTGCAAGAAACTGCAATGCAAGATAAATATGGACATGAATTTGCGACCTGGCGCATTGCAGATGCTCGTCATTGTCATCTGTGTAGAATGTCATGTCCTTGTTTCTTCTCTCGCAATTCTGTTTACAAACTCACACCAGATCAGAGATACTCAATGCTGCTGAGCCCGTGACTTGTTGTGGCTCCCATACAGCATCAAGCATACCTTGTCTACCTAAGTATCTACCTAGGTTTCTCTCCTTCCTCTCACCTTGCTTAGTTACACTAAATCTCAAATAACCATCCTGGGAAAAGAGCAGCGCTTGCCAAGTACCTGTCCGCTGTGTTAGGTAACTTACCGTCCGGCCAGAACATTACATCCCCTATTAGAACATTCGAACAGCAACGAAGACTTTCCAACAGTTTCGGTTTTTCAGAGATGGGTGAGCATTAGCTAGATACCTAACAGGGGTTGTGAAACGTCGGCAAGATACCATGGTATTTATCTGGAGAGACTCGAGTCATGTCAGTGCATAATACAGTTCCAAGATTATGACTGCCGAAACTTTGAAGCCGGAACTCTGAATTATAAACTCACCAAGGTCAGATTCACCTAGGTGATACCTAGTACTACTACAAACAGTAACAAATAGAAGTGGTCTAATCCAATTGTGTCAAATATTCACGTCTCCTACATTATAGAGCGACCTTGTGGCGAGTTAGGGGCTTGAAGGTTGTACTGTATGTAGTATAAGTGACCCTTGGCCCTTGAAAAGCCGAGTTCTATAAGCTATACTACGACCTAGCCATTATCGAAGAAAAAGTGCTACACTGCGTGAAACATAACCGTAACTCTGAGAGAAACACTAATCTTTGATAACAGACACAGTGAACTTGATGGTTGTCCTGGTACAGCAGCGCGACGAACATGACTTGTCTAACAAGTCCATGAGGATCTTGATAAGACGCAGTCGGTCTGGGTCGTTGGCATTGAAGTAGATTGAGGACCGCTGGTATCTGCTGAAAGTACCGTAGCGTGCATTCCTCTTGACTGCCTCCTGAAGAAGAGCGGAAAACGAAAAATCATCTATCCACTCTTGGGGCGCAAACTACTGAAGAGCGTCTTGTTTCCACTCCGCTAGATCGTCAGCATGGCGTCAAATCAATTGAACTGAATGCAAGGCTGTCATGTTGACTACCAAGTATCTTTTCCTCCATGTCAATTACGTCTTTTGTCGTCGTTGGTATCGAATCAATCTACCTATCAATAGTCTTGTGATGGATATGGTAAGATGTGCCAATCTTTTTGTCACCCGCATGCGTTACGAGCAGGTCAGGGCAACGAACTGCACCACAAAGCAACAGCTTCAGTTATGATGCCCCTGCATCATTATCCTCTGTTATGGATTATATATAGTCATGCCAGCCAGAACTCTAACCGGTTAGGTCGTAATACCGGCAGCGTGGTGACCACGACACCAACACACTCCGACAAGAGGTGAGAGAGACGACCGAGTCCGCTGGCGCTGACCCCATTTCACCGTGTCGTATCACATGCATCCCTTTCCCTCTGCCGCTGCGCTCACAAAGTATCGTGACTCACACTGTTCATAGTTTAGTATCCCCAGGCATCTTAAATTATGTTAGAAAACGTCGCGCTCGCTTCCCAATTTTTCATCCTTATTCCAATGTTTCTCCTTGCGGATTTTTGGACTTGAACTCGGTCCGATCGGCACTTTCAGGTAAGATGGTGACCTTGCCTGCCAAATATGTACTAACATGGGGACAACACAGTCGAAATTATGCGTTGATCTGGGAAAATGAAAGACAACTTCAGCGCAATTTTCCCAAGAACCACTGATGACTCCAGTTTTCTTGTAACAATCGAAAAAATTAGTTCCGTCTTATCCTTGTTGGGGGTCAGCTTAATATTTGTCGTCTTTTGGGCCTTCCAGCGCATGCGATCCCTTCGCAATCTCTTCATCCTCCTTGCCTCAATCTCCAACTTCTGTGCAAGTATCGCCTGTATTATAGGCCGTGATGGACTTCGTCTCGGCGTAGACTCGGTGTTGTGTAAGTCGCAAGCTGTACTGCTTGAATCGTGAGTGTATCAAGACCTAATTGCTGTTCCTAAAACTAACCCCTTGAAGCTTTTTGCAGTCGGATCCCTGGTGGTCCTTTGCTATGGCTATTAACGCGTTTTTTATTTTTTTTGCGAATGCTGACGTATCATCATTTCGACGATACCTCTGGGTTTACTGTATTATATGCTTAGGGGGACCTTTGATCCTTGGCCTCTGCTTACTATTGATCAAGCCGCATGGGCCAGAGTCCTCAGTATATGGCGATGCTTTCGTAAGGCCCAACATATCCTGAAAGTCTCCAAGCTATGTCTAATTAAAACGCAGTTATGGTGCTGGATTACTCCTGAATGGGGTCACCTTCGAATTTATACGTTCTATGTACCAACCTGGTGCTGCATCTTCGGCTCAGCTGTTGTCTATCTCGTCATTGGATACCACATATTTCGCAAGCGAAATCAACTTGCAAATCTTAACTCTAGCAACCTACGCAACAATGCTGAAGGCTTTTTGGGGGTAAATGAAGGCACATCCACCGGAAAGGTATTTCACCTGTTACTAGCACCTATATTCATGTTTGGCCTCTTATTAATAGTTATTAGAGCCCTACCGACGGCACTGAAGACGATATAAATGCAGTGATGGAAGGACCGATTACGACTATCAAACTTGAGCCTCAGCTGCCTCGGACGCCATGTCCAGCTAGGATAAACAGTTTTATTAACGCAAAAGCTCAATACCGGGACCCATGTCATATGATCAACGAGGAGGCTGCTCCGCAGGGCAATCCGCGGTTTGGCACAACTACCTCTATTCTGGCCCCGCAGAAGCCCCGGCGCTTTACTATACGGCGCATCACTCCCATCAACGGAAAGATTCAGTCCCATTTAAAGGGGATTGATCCTATAAAGCTTGAATATCTCCGAACCTGCTCTTTTTTTGCTATTTCCGTACTTGTCACATGGACGCCCAGTTCAATCAACATACTATACGAGTATATCAGGCCGCAGGATGTTAATGTGGGTTTAAACACTACTATCGCCATCGTGCTACCACTTCAAGGAGCCTGGAACGCGGGCATATTTTTCTTGACCAGTTGGTCAACTTTGAGAGAAGAATGGACCGAAATGAGGTTACGTCACCAGGCGCGCCATCTCGACAACCGCGAAAGTTACTGGTTGTCAAGGTTTAAATTACTAATAGGCGACCTGAAGCATCGCTTCTAATGCGGTCTGTATCGGCATGAAAGAGAGACTAACCGAGACCAAACATGCGATGTTCCACTATCAACGTAGTCTCAAGCTGGAATTATATGTGTGATGCAAGGGTTATCCAACACACGACCTCGATGTACGTTTATTTTGAAAGAGTCAGGCCGAGGCTTATGGGAGGCCTTAAATTCATTTATTTCGGTAGCATACTTATTCCAACACAAGACTGAAGCTCGATTTCATATTGGCTGCCTTAGACGGCCATCCAAAACCATTTCGTGTAAGAACGCGAACGCCGCAGTTGGTCTAGAATGATTGATAGACGTTGCACGCCATATGGAGGCAGTAGACGACGATGTTTACATGTCTTTAAATTACACTTAACGAGAGGCTACCTTCATGACAGGCTGCCAGCGCAACTGAACTGCGGAGCCATCTGGGAACCCGACAGGAAGACGACACTGATTAGAAGATCTCTCAGGCATCATGGAAGTTCCAAGACTCGGGGGTAATAACTTTCGGCCATGGGGTCGGAGATTCAGGTCTTTTACCAACAATGTCGACGTAGAGGACAACGAACGTCGGAGTGGTGTATCCAATTATTACTACAGAGGCGGGACGCTTTGGTACAGCGATTCGTCCCGTGCTTCCTGGTGATGCCATCTTCGTCATACTGGGGTGCGATGGGCTCGTTGTTCTCAGACCTGCCGAGGAGGTCGGCGCTTACCAAGTCATTTCACAATGCTACGTTGAGGGCCTGATAAAAGGAGAAGCTATGGCTAGATTGGCAAGAGGCGACCTTATGCTGAGGGACGTGGGCTTGGTGTAACAGGTGGGTGGTAGAAGGTGTCATCCACATGACTGTCATTTCCGATGCTGCCATGTTATTAATACATTCCGATTCCCCAAGATAGAGGTGACTCGCTCAAATGTCTCCAGGAGGGGATTATCCGTTCGTGGGTGATACTGGAGACGACGCGTTTCGCGTTCTATCCAAGTGTCATTGTACCCAATACATCTGTTCGTGTTCCCTTAGATACCTCTTTCCGTCGAAACGCTTCCTAATGAGTTGACTGCTAAGCAAGCCTGGCCTGCGCCGGTTTTCTACATTTTTCACTTCCCGCCTTAACAAGCATTCTGCATCTTGTTCTGGGGAGAGGGCTACTCAGCAGACAGGTGTCGCCAAAGGCTTCAGCCTTGAACTGTGTTTCTAGAAATAATTGGGGAAGGTCGAGCGGCTTAACAAGCTGCTGAAGAACGCTATCAACGGGACTACTTATGTAACAAGAGTAGCTCTGCGCAACGCAAGTAGTTTATCAATGCCACAGGTCCCGCCTGCGGGCCCACGTATGCCAAGGAGCGGTGTTGCGCACGCAGACATCCCTAAGTCTTAGACTCGACACTTCAGCCACGTTTTACGTTGTATGTGCGTCAGCACTATCACTCAATAAGTCTTCAATAATGTCCTTGGCACAATACGGTTGATCCTGCTGGCTGGGCAAGTATGATGTTAGCGCTAGCGCAGTTGGGGGACGGGACGAGCAC
Source organism: Colletotrichum navitas (assembly GCF_030913465.1). Lineage (NCBI taxonomy): Eukaryota > Fungi > Ascomycota > Sordariomycetes > Glomerellales > Glomerellaceae > Colletotrichum > Colletotrichum navitas. The sequence goes on along the minus strand of NW_026850622.1, from coordinate 4,166 downwards.
CTGTCTAGTGGGTTAATCAACGTTCACTTCGTCCACAAGGTTTAAGGAAGATTATCGTTCACCGTCATTGGATTTCACGTCAAGTAACACTCGCCCTCTGCTTCACTTCTCCAGCATGCGCTCTATTATCCTGCTCTTGGCGGCTGTTGTCGATGCCACATTAGGTGGCAGATTGAGCCAAGCAGACCAGACTTAGGAGGTTCTCTCGCCTATCCCGATTGCACCCCGCCAAGAGCATTCCGTTGTCGCGCTCTCCGATACCAGGCTCGCCGCAGTAGGAGGAATTCTACCTAACCTAGACAGCGGAGTTGGCTTCAACACAACGGCATTCATACAATTCTACGATATTCCCGCCGACTTGTGGTCCGAGCCAATTGACGCCCCAATCCAGGTCAATCATCCCAACGTTGCAGCCGTAGATGGAGAAATCTTCCTTTTAGGGGGGTCTGACAGTTGCATCGGACGGGGCTTGGCGTGTCTTTTCTGACTCGTAGAAATACCATCCCTCCACTGGTGAATGGACGGCACTGCCACTTATACCAGCGGGGAAGGCAGCTGGCAGCGCGACCGTTGGCGTGCTGAGCAATACCATCGTCCTAGCCGGCGGCATGCGGACACTGGAGCCTATAGGAGTTGAAGGACAGCAGGACGCGGTTGACTTTGTATCGGTGTTTGACACCAAGTCTTGCACCTGGAGGAGCCATGTCCCGGAAGCGGCAAGAATTCTGCCCGAGGGACGAGATCACGCTGCCGGCTCTGTCATCGGCAGTAGGTTCTACGTCCTGGGCGGCCGTCTCCGTGGCCAGTACAATGTCAAGGATACCGTTTTCGTGCTGGATGTCGACGACATGGAAGCCGGGTGGGTGACTCGATGGGTAAGAATGCCTACAGCACGTGGCGGCGTGGTAGGAGGAAATTTCGGGGGGAAGGTCTATGTCTTTGGTGGCGAGGGTAATACAGCCGAGGGCTCCGACGGCATGTTTGACAACGTTGAGGTCTACGACGTCGAGCTTGATACATGGCAGGAGCTAGGGCCTATGAGACTTCCCAGGCATGGTGGTGCTGCTGCAACTGTCGGCGGGAAGATTTACCTGCACGGAGGAGGCATCAGGGAGGGCGGTAGCTCGATTAATGTGACCGATGTATTTATTGTTACCTAACCGATGGTATTTTAGATGTAGCACTCCGATGTTGATTTGGAGATGAGGCTAGCTCTGGGTCCGGAATCCCTCTGAGCCTTGCGTCGAGTTGCTATATCTCTAGAAGCTACTATTATGGGGGTGTCTAGCAAAAGGTTATAGGAAGTCTCTTGACCAAGTTTCTATTTGAATAGCGGAGTCTGGTCGAGGCGTAGTCGGATGTAATTATACTGATTACTTCGGGTTAGGATCTGGGATTTTGTGCATTCTTAGGTTATCTTTTTTATTTGTATTATTTACCTTTACCTGTTACTTCTACCATCTCTTATCTACTAATTCTTTCTATCTACCGGTGTTCGCAAGGACTTGTCTGTCTGCGTAACCGGCGGGCCGCCCGTAGGTCTCTCGGCGAATATGGTATAGGCTACCATAATTAAATTTCTATTCAGAGGTATGCTCTGCTATTCAGCCAGACGGCCTTGGTTTTTATCAACGAGGTGGAGGGAAACGCTCTGCCTCAATCCGCGGTTATTTACTGTGTGCTATAGCAACGACAACCGGCCAGGACACGGGTAACCGGCCGGCTCCTAGGCGTCGGCCCGCGCAGCCCCGCCTGCCGAAGCGCCAGCTTCCGTTACGTACCAAGTCAAAAGGCAACACTCCAAACGATTTCTCTACACTAAAGTAGGTACTGTCAGAAGGCTATAGTAATAAAAAGATTCTTTCATCCAGAGGTATATAAGAGCTAGTATAGAAATACTAGCGCTTAGGTCTATATAGTAAGTAGCCTAAAGCAAAATTAAGATTAGTCTCACGAGTTAGGGCACACAGCAATGGGTGGTCTGAAGGTTGAAGAGAAGCTTGAATTGTGAGAAACGGGAGCCCATGTGCCAGGGCTCATAGAGATAGGAAGCTCAAGGTCGGTCATGTGACATCTCACATGATGTGGCTTGTCTCATGAGCCACACTAGCTTAAGCCTCCTTTGATAATTAGCTATAATAATACACTAAGAGTCAAGCGCCTAATCAATAGTTACCGAGTGTCAGAAGACTCATCGGCCCGGACATGGAAGGGATACCCCTGCTAATGAATCCATTGAATCAGCCCGAGTCAGCATAAATAGGCTGCCACCGCGTAGTAGATTAATTGCAAGGCGTGCTTGGCTATTGCTGCTGAATTAGAAACCACACCGATCTCTGCCGGGCTGTGTGCAATTACCATGTTGAGAACGAAACTCAATTAGAGTCTCTTCTCAAGGCACGCGATGGAGATCTTCGGCCCACTCCCAGGGCCCTGGGACCAAGCTGTCTATTTTAGAGTCGTTGATACGCAATCAACAACTCCCTCTTGAACTGGATGCGCTCTTAACTGCTTTATGCTGATAGTCTCTCTTTACCTAGTGGCAATGTATGCTCTGAATACCTTCGTTTCGTATCCCACTTGTTCTTTACCCGCATAATTAATTACGTTTCCGCGTGAAAATTTGCTCGACATGCACGTTGAGAAATTAGTTCGCCTGGTCGCCATTCTTTCCTTTAGCAGCGAAGCTGTAGCCTATCCAAACCCCTACCAGACAAGATGGGAAGAACATCTGCACAAAAGGATTCATGTTGCCAGACAGCATGCTTTTTTCAATACCACTCAGCCTCATCTCACGCCAGCATCAACGTCATCCGTTTCTGTCTCGGCTACCACCACTCAAACCGGACCATCCAGCTCGGCACCGGCACAGTCAACAATATCTAATGGCGAGATTGTTGCTGCAGTCATTGGAACGACTTATGTGGTCGGTCTTGGGGGTGCCGTACTCATGGTAAACGGAACACCTTACACGTTAGCCGCAGGAACCGTCGTCGCGATCACCGGTGGGGGTCCAAATGGAAATACTCCTGAAATTGAGACGGTCTCGGACCCGGACAGACCACAGGAGCCCAAGACCTCCGAAGTAACCTCTCCGATTTCTTCATCAATTTCCGTCACTTCCACCACTACTTCGACTGCATCGACCACATCCTCATCGGCAGCAGCAGCAACTCCTTACATAGTCCTTTTTTCGCCCAATACCACGGCGGAGGAAATACGGGCCGTCAATACCATGCTTGACAAGGAGGCGGCCCCGAACTCACTGTCAGAAGTAACCAGCGACCGTACCGGGCTTGTGGTGTTTTTCAGAGCGGGCATCAATCCCACTCAAGCTAACGCCATCGGACAACAGCCTGGTGTAAGTCATTTTGACCCTTCAATCCGGGATACCCTGCTCAGTGAACCCACAGGTTAGCGGTGTGTTTGTAGATGAGACTTTAGAACAGGAACAGCCGCCTTCTTCTGCTCCTCCATCCTCTGCATCTCTCCAGCCCACTCCCACTGGCCCCCCTGGCTCGCCCAAGTCCAACGTCCCCAACCCGGCCGACATCAGACTGCAGTCCGATGCCGTGGATGAACTGAAGGTTATATCGCAGCCTGCTGGTGCAAACCTTGCCGAGTTACCTGGCTACGGGTACGCCCAAGAGGGTGGTAAGGGTGTCACCATCTACGTGGTCGACACTGGAGTTAACTCCCAAAACCCAGTACGCAACGTGCTAAGGACGACACTCAACAATGGTTCACTGATGTGTAAGAATAGGAATGGATCAATATGCCCGGAAGCAAGTCTTTCTTGTATGCTCCGGGTGCTACAGAGGAAGAGACAGACTTCTTGAATCATGGCTCTTGCGTCGCCTCCAAGGCAGGCGGCCCGGTATACGGCACCGCGAAGGATGCCAACATGGTCGCTGTCAAGCTGCCTCGCAACCTTCACATCTCCGCCATCCTTACAGTCTTGACCGAGATTAGTAATAATGTCTTCAAGAAGAATCTTCAAGGAAAGGCCGTCGTCAACCTCTCGCTTAGCACTCGTAAGCTTCCCTCTAACCCCACCTCCGTGTTACTTCGGATGCTCACTGCCTGACTCGACTAGGGATCCCGGACAAGCTCTCATCCACAGCAACTGCATACAAGCTGCTTCTGGTCTCATTGATGTCGGAAGA